>NW_026728164.1:310000-381601 GCF_030684315.1 Stegostoma tigrinum | reverse complement strand
TCACAGCTGTGACAGTTTCAGATTCATACATCCCCTGACAGAAGATACAGTCCAGGAGAGCATACAGTCTACAGACCAAGAGGTAATCGGATCTTGTAAGAAAGATGTCACAATAAACTTTGAATCCAATTGGCACAGGTAGCCTGGAGGATTCTTTTTATATTCACGGGATGTGGATGTTGCTGGCAAAACCCAATTATGAGGAACGGATGGCTGAAAACCAATTATGAGGAACGGATGGCTGGAGGGAGGAACGGATGGCTGGAGGAGGCGGGGGGGGGGAGGGAAGGAGCAGGACGGCGGGGGGGGAGAAAGAGCAGGACGGCGGGAGGGGGAGATAGAGCAGGAGCGGCGGGGGGGGGGGGAGAAGAGCAGGACGGCGGGGGGGGGAGAAAGAGCAGGACGGCGGGGGGGAGAAAGAGCAGACGCGGGGGGGGGGAGAAAGAGCAGGACGGCGGGGGGACGGACAAAGAGCAGGACGGCGGGGGGACGACAAAGAGCAGGACGGCGGGGGGACGACAAAGAGCAGGACGGCGGGGGGACGACAAAGAGCAGGACGGCGGGGGGGACGACAAAGAGCAGGACGGCGGGGGGACGACAAAGAGCAGGACGGCGGGGGGACGACAAAGAGCAGGACGGCGGGGGGACGACAAAGAGCAGGACGGCGGGGGGACGACAAAGAGCAGGACGGCGGGGGGACGACAAAGAGCAGGACGGGCGGGGGGACGACAAAGAGCAGGACGGCGGGGGGGGGGAGAAAGAGCAGGACGGCGGGGGGAGGGGAGAAAGAGCAGGACGGCGGGGGGGGGGGAGAAAGAGCAGGACGGCGGGGGGGGGAGAAAGAGCAGGACGCGGCGGGGGGGGGACAACGAGCAGGACGGCGGGGGGGGGGACAACGAGCAGGACGGCGGGGGGGGGACAACGAGCAGGACGGCGGGGGGGGGACAACGAGCAGGACGGCGGGGGGGGGACAACGAGCAGGACGGCGGGGGGGGGACAACGAGCAGGACGGCGGGGGGGGGACAACGAGCAGGACGGCGGGGGGGGAGAAAGAGCAGGCCGGCGGGGGGGGAGAAAGAGCAGGACGGGGGGGGAGAAAGAGCAGGACGGGGGGGAGAAAGAGCAGGACGGGGGGGGGAGAAAGAGCAGGACGGCGGGGGGGGGGGAAGGAGCAGGACGGGGGGGGGGGGAAGGAGCAGGACGGGGTGGGGGGGGAAGGAGCAGGACGGGGTGGGGGGGGAAGGAGCAGGACGGGGTGGGGGGGGAAGGAGCAGGACGGGGTGGGGGGGGGAAGGAGCAGGACGGGGTGGGGGGGGGAAGGAGCAGGACGGGGTGGGGGGGGGGAAGGAGCAGGACGGGGTGGGGGGGGGAAGGAGCAGGACGGGGTGGGGGGGGGAAGGAGCAGGACGGGGGGGGGGGAAGGAGCAGGACGGGGTGGGGGGGGAAGGAGCAGGACGGGGTGGGGGGGGGAAGGAGCAGGACGGGGTGGGGGGGGGGAAGGAGCAGGACGGGGTGGGGGGGGGGAAGGAGCAGGACGGGGTGGGGGGGGGGAAGGAGCAGGACGGGGTGGGGGGGGGAAGGAGCAGGACGGGGTGGGGGGGGGGAAGGAGCAGGACGGGGTGGGGGGGGGAAGGAGCAGGACGGGGTGGGGGGGGGAAGGAGCAGGACGGGGTGGGGGGGGGGAAGGAGCAGGACGGGGTGGGGGGGGGGAAGGAGCAGGACGGGGTGGGGGGGGGGAAGGAGCAGGACGGGGTGGGGGGGGAAGGAGCGGGGGGGGAAGGAGCAGGACGGGGTGGGGGGGGGAAGGAGCAGGGGGGGGTGGGGGGGGGAAGGAGTGGGGGGGGGTGGGGGGGGGAAGGAGCAGGACGGGGTGGGGGGGGGGGAAGGAGCAGGACGGGGTGGGGGGGGGGGAAGGAGCAGGACGGGGTGGGGGGGGGGGAAGGAGCAGGACGGGGTGGGGGGGGGGGAAGGAGCAGGACGGGGTGGGGGGGGGGGAAGGAGCAGGACGGGGTGGGGGGGGGGGAAGGAGCAGGACGGGGTGGGGGGGGGGAAGGAGCAGGACGGGGTGGGGGGGGGGGAAGGAGCAGGACGGGGGTGGGGGGGGGAAGGAGCAGGACGGGGTGGGGGGGGGGAAGGAGCAGGACGGGGTGGGGGGGGGAAGGAGCAGGACGGGGTGGGGGGGGGAAGGAGCAGGACGGGGTGGGGGGGGGAAGGAGCAGGACGGGGTGGGGGGGGGGGGGGAGGAGGAAAGGAGATGAACACAGCAGACAGGCTGACATCACCTCTACACCCAGAATATTCAGACCCTCCAGAAGCGTTTCTCCCTGCGACTCCTGAAACAGACACTCGCAGCCATGCGCCGGCACCTCCACACACTGCAATCCAGCCTGCCCCAGCTCAGAGCCTCCCTCTCCCAGACCTACACAGGACCCCTGCTGTTTATTATCCTCCGCAGGATCCACAGACTGAACACCCAGTTCCACTCAGCTTTACTGGACACCAAAAATCCCAAGTACAACCAACTCACGGGCCCCTGCCTCCCACAAGAGGATTCCTGCGCCTCCCAAATCCCGAGTCTGTACCTGCGCCGCCGCCATTGAACATGAAAACACGGCCGGAGACCCCACCGATGACGTCACATCCGCCTCCACCGGCCACACCACTTCCGGAACCGCTGCTGCAGTCACCACCTCCACTTCCAGGTACAACACCTCACACACTACCGACACCGCAGATGCTGCCGCCCACCCCGATCCTCCAACCGCCGACAGAACCCCGCCCACGGCCGACGCCGACAGAACCCCGCCCACGGCCGACGCCGACAGAACCCCGCCCACGGCCGACGCCGACGGAACCCCGCCCACGGCCGACGGAACCCCGCCCACGGCCGACGGAACCCCGCCCACGGCCGACGACCTCATCGCTCCGCCCACAGCCAGCAGCCCCAGAGACGATAGCCACACCCGGCCCTGCCGCATGTTCACCGTCTCCCCAGACCTCCCACTGACTGAGGACGAACGGTCAGTCCTCAGGAAGGGGCTCACCTTGGTCCCCTGCAACCACACATCAACCAATACCAGTCACGATTGGACATAGAGCAGTTTTTCCACCGTCTTCGCCTCCATGCCTACTTCTTCAACCGGGAGCCCAACCCTCCCTCCACTGACCCCTTCACCCTCTTCCAACACAAGTCCTCCTCCTGGAGACCACCCCCAGGCCTCCTACGCTCCCTCAACCTCTCCTTCTCCAACTGCCGTCGAGACATGAGCCGCCTCAACCTCTCCACCCCTCTCACCCACTCCAACCTCTTCCCCGCAGAACGGGCAGCCCTCCGCTCCCTCCGCTCCAACCCCAACCTCACCATCAAACCCGCAGACAAGGGTGGCACAGTGGTAGTATGGCGCACTGACCTCTACATCGCCGAGGGCAGACGCCAACTCTCTGACACCACCTCCTACCGCCCCCTTGATCATGACCCCACACCCGAGCACCAAACCATCATCTCCAACACCGTTCATGACCTCATCACCTCAGGGGCCCTCCCACCCACCGCCTCCAACCTCATTGTTCCCCAACCCCGCACGGCCCGTTTCTATCTCCTTCCCAACATCCACAAACCTGCCTGCCCTGGTCGACCCATCGTCTCAGCCTGTTCCTGCCCCACCGAACTCACCTCCACCTATCTGGACTCCATTTTCTCCCCTGTGGTCCAGGAACACCCTACCTACGTCCGTGACACCACCCACTCCCTCCCCCTCCTCCAGGACTTCCAATGTCCTGGCCCCCAACACCTCATCTTCACAATGGACGCCCAGTCCCTATACACCTGCATTCCGCATGCAGATGGCCTCCAGGCCCTCCACTTCTTCCTGTCCCGCAGGCCCGACCAGTCCCCCTCCACCGACACCCTCATCCGCCTAGCCGAACTCGTCCTCACCCTCAACAACTTCTCTTTTGACTCCTCCCACTTCCTACAGACTAAGGGGGTGGCCATGGGCACCCGCATGGGCCCCAGCTATGCCTGCCTCTTTGTAGGTTACGTGGAACAGCCCCTCTTCCGCACCTACACAGGCCCCAAACCCCACCTCTTCCTCCGGTACATTGATCAGTGTATCGGCGCCGCCTCTTGCTCCCCAGAGGAGCTCAAACAGTTCGTCCACTTCACCAACACCTTCCACCCCAACCTTCAGTTCACCTGGGCCATCTCCAGCACATCCCTCACCTTCCTGGACCTCTCAGTCTCCATCTCAGGCAACCAGCTTGTAACTGATGTCCATTTCAAGCCCACCGACTCCCACAGCTACCTAGAATACACCTCCTCCCACCCACCCTCCTGCAAAAATTCCATCCCATATTCCCAATTCCTTCGCCTTCGCCGCATCTGCTCCCACGATAAGACATTCCACTCACACACATCCCAGATGTCCAAGTTCTTCAAGGACCGCAACTTGCCCCCGACAGTGATCGAGAACGCCCTTGACTGCGTCTCCCGTATTTCCCGCAACACATCCCTCACACCCCGCCCCCGCCACAACCGCCCAAAGAGGATCCCCCTCGTTCTCACACACCACCCCACCAACCTCCGGATACAACGCATCATCCTCCGACACTTCTGCCATCTACAATCCGACCCCACCACCCCACCACCACATTTTTCCATCCCCACCCCTGTCTGCCTTCCGGAGAGACCACTCTCTCCGTGACTCCCTTGTTCGCTCCACACTGCCCTCCAACCCCACCACACCCGGCACCTTCCCCTGCAACCGCAGGAAATGCTACACTTGCCCCCACACCTCCTCCCTCACCCCTATCCCAGGCCCCAAGATGACATTCCACATTAAGCAGAGGTTCACCTGCACATCTGCCAATGTGGTATACTGCATCCACTGTACCCGGTGTGGCTTCCTCTACATTGGGGAAACCAAGCGGAGGCTTGGGGACCGCTTTGCAGAACACCTCCGCTCAGTTCGCAACAAACAACTGCACCTCCCAGTCGCAAACCATTTCCACTGCCCCTCCCATTCTTTAGATGACATGTCCATCATGGGCCTCCTGCAGTGCCACAATGATGCCAGCCACCCAAAGGTTGCAGGAACAGCAACTCATATTCCTCCTGGGAACCCTGCAGCCTAATGGTATCAATGTGGACTTCACCATTTTCAAAATCTCCCCTTCCCCCACCGCATCCCAAAACCAGCCCAGTTCGTCCCCTCCTCCCACTGCACCGCACAACCAGCCCAGCTCTTCCCCTCCACCCACTGCATCCCAAAACCAGTCCAACCTGTCTCTGTCTCCCTAATCTGTTCTTCCTCTCACCCATCCCTTCCTCCCACCCCAAGCCGCACCCCCATCTACCTACTAACCTCATCCCACCTCCTTGACCTGTCCGTCTTCCCTGGATTGACCTCTCCCCTCCCTACCTCCCAACCTATACTCTCTCCACCTATCTTCTTTTCTCTCCATCTTCGGTCCGCCTCCCCCTCTCTCCCTATTTATTACAGAACCCTCACCCCATCCCCGTCTCTGATGAAGGGTCTCGGCCCGAAACGTCAGCTTTTGTGCTCCTCAGATGCTGCTGGGCCTGCTGTGTTCATCCAGCCTCACATTTTATTATCTTGGATTCTCCTGCATCTGCAGTTCCCATCATCTCTGACATCAGCTTCCCTGCGTCTCTGATGCTGCTTGTCCTGCTGTGTTCATCCACATCAACACCTTGTTACCCCCCATTCTCCTTTGTTTGTGTTTTCTTGCTCTTCCTCCCTCCCTCTGATTCTCACCCCCTCTCTCACCTCTGCTGGCTCTAATTTCACTCCCTTGTCATGTTCCCTTATTTCCATCTTTCTGTCCCTTCTCTCTCTCTCTCCGCCCACAAACTCACTCTGGCTTTATTCACAGAGAGTACAAGAGGAAAGGAAACCAAAGCACGCAGCGCCTTCGGCTGAGAGAGAAATGAAGAACTGCCGGAGATTTTCCAAACCCTGACACAGGGGTTGCCTCTCTCTCTCTCGACAGTCTCTGTGACTGCCCCATCAAACCCCACACCCATTCCCGTCCCATGGTGTCTCTCCACAAACCCACCTCCGGTTGGAAATGCAAACACAAGTTGCTGGAAATGCTCAGCATCTGTGAAGAAAAAGTCCCGAGGTAGCGTTTTGGGTGCGATGACCCTTTCCCTCCGAGCTCCGGCTGGAAATGCTCCAGCCTCTGAGACAGGGTCCCCTTGAGGTCGGAGAGCTGCGGCTCCATCTCGGCTGTTCGCTTGGCATCAGGAGCTCCCCTCAGCCCCAGGAAGGGGTATGATCACCCCCTAACCTTATACTGACAGTGGTTGTGTCCTTCCCTCATCCCCGGGAGCCCCTCCTGCCTTCTCACCTTGTCGCCGGGGTGCTATTTGACTACGGAGGGCTGTGCGATAAAGAACCTACTTCCCACAGCAGCAGGGGGAGGGGGCATCCCTTCGCTCCTAAAACACCTCCTCCCATCCAATCTTGTGGCAATGGCTGTTCGGCTGCAGAAAGTGGCGCTGCCCGTGACCCCAAACCTCCCTACAACACCCCTCTCCTAATCCGACCCTTTTGCAGTAGCTGTAGGCCACTCAGTCACTGGGCTGTACAATAGTGACTCTCCCCATGTCCACTCACTTCCAGGACGGCTATCCTCCAACCCCGACCCCATCCCATCCGCCTCCTTCCCTTTACCATGTGGTACGAGAGCTGCAGGCTGGTCGGCTACGGAAACCCGCGCAAGGCTGGATAATAGACACCCTCCCAATGTCCCCAGCCTTCCCCTCACCCGGGGAGGGGAATTCTCACCCCCAAAACATCCATTCCCAACACCTCGCTTTGGGATAGGAGCGGCGCAGGATGTGAAACAGGGACCGTGCTCATGTCCCCAATCCTCCCTTCACCCCAAACCACCACCCCGCAGCTTACCTTACAGTAGGAGATAGTTGTAGGCTGCTCAGCTACGGAAGGCGTTGCGGACCCGTGGCCGGGTGCTCGGGGAGCGCGGGCTCGGTGCCAGGCAGCTGTGCCCAGGTGCCGGGCGAAGAGGCCTTCTC
This sequence comes from Stegostoma tigrinum, assembly GCF_030684315.1. NCBI lineage: Eukaryota > Metazoa > Chordata > Chondrichthyes > Orectolobiformes > Stegostomatidae > Stegostoma > Stegostoma tigrinum. Next base: position 374,541 of record NW_026728164.1, on the reverse strand, counting down.
CCACCTCGGATCCCCACTACCAGCACAGGCGGTGCAGGGCCGAGCCACTGAGCAGCGAGCGCTCCAGCAGCCCGGATGCCTGCTCCCAGCCTGGTGGTCATGCTGGAGGCCGCTGGAGAACAGGAGGTTGTAGGGGTACGGGAGCGTGGTGCGATGATCCCCGCTGCCGAACAGCTGGGTCCTCAGAACCCTCCCGGGAAAAGGGATCCAGATAGCGGACTCGTCACCGAGGGAGAGCGGGGGAAAGGCTTGAGTAGGAACAGGAGAGGAAGAGGATTTACTGAGAGGGAGAAAGAGACAGACTCTGTGTGTGTGTGTGTGTGTGTGTGTGTGTGTGTGTGTGTGTGTGAGAGAGAGAGAGAGAGAGAGGATTAGAAATGCAGTCTGATTGCGGATGGGTTGGGTTTAAATAGAGATTTTTAAACTTCGTTCAAAAAAACTCACAATGCTCCCTGCAGAGCGGGTGGAGAGGCTCGGATCGAGAGGAAGAGAGAGACGGGGGGCGGGGGAGAGGGGACAGAGAGAGGTTCACAGGGAGAGACGGAGAGACAGGAGAGAGAGAGAACGGCAGAAGCACACACAGAGGGAGCCAGATACAAGAGGAGAGATGGAGAGGGGCGCACACATAGACCAAAGAGACAGAGTGAGAGAGGAGAGAGGAGAGAGACAGAAGTGCACAGCGAGGTGGCAGAGACAAGACGACAGAGAGAGACAGAGACATAGAGTGAGGCACACACAGAGAGATGGAGAGACAGAGATTGTGTGTGTGGCGGGGGGTGGGTTTGGAGAAAATGGGAGAGAGACACAGAGTCGTAGAGTTGTACAGCAGGGAAACAGACCCTTCAGTCCAACTCCTCCAGGCCGACCAGACACCGTAACTGACTAGTTCTGTTTGCCAGCCTGGAGCCCATATCCCTCCAGCCCCTTCCTATTCATGTGTCCCTGCAGGTGACTTCTCAATACTGTGAGTATAACAGCCTCTGCCACTCCTCTGGCAGTTCATGCCACACACAAACTACACTCGGGACAACACGTTGGCGCCAAATCCCCCTCCCATCCTCTGAGAAAAGGAACCGGAAATGACATCACCAACCCAAGGAAACCGGAACACTTAAAGAGAAGGCGGGACCTAACTCCAGCGCTTCCCCGGATGCTCCCTGAAGATTTTACCCGGAATGGTGCCGAAACGTCTGCAAACTAACCTTCCAGCTCAGTGAGCAATCTTACATCCAGAACCTCAACCCTGAGCTACAAATCTTCTCAAAACTCGATAATGCTTTGCCACTTGATTAACAGGTGCATCCTTTTTTAAAAAAAAAATAAACTTTTTTTGCTGGATGTATGACTGACTGGCCAGTGTTTATTGTCCTTCCTTAACTGAGCCTTGGGAGCTCTGCAGACCAATGCTATCAACGTGGATTTCACAAGCTCCAAAATCTCCCCTCCCACCACTGCATCCCAAAACCAGCCCAGCTCGTCCCCTAATCTGTTCTTCCTCTGACCGATCCCCTCCTCCCAGCTCAAGCCAAACCCCCATTCCCGACCTCCAAACCTCTTCCCGCCCCCTTGACCTGTCCGTCCTCCCCAGACTGACCTAACCCCTCCCTACCTCCACACCCACACTCACCTCTACTGGCTTCATGTCCTCCCCTTTTACTTAAGACCAGAAGACATCGGAGTGGAAGTAGGGCCATTCGGCCCATCAAGTCCACTCAACCATTTAAATCATGGCTCAGGGGCATTTCAACTCCACTTCCCTGAACTCTCCCCGTTGCCCTTGATTCCTCGTGAGATCAAGAATTAGTCGATCTCTGCCTCGAAGGCATCCAACGTCCTGGCCCCGACTGCACTCCGTGGCAATGATTTCCACAAGCCCGCCACTCTCTGGCTTTACAATTGTCATCTCATTTCCGTTTCAAATTTACCCCCTCTAATTTTAAGGCTGTGCCCACGGGTCCTAGTCTCCCGGCCTCACGGAAACAACTTCCTAGCGTCCACCCCTTCTGAGGCAGACATTATGTTGTAAGTTTCTATTAGATCTCCCCTCAACCTTCTAAACTCTGATGAGTACAATCCCAGGATCCTTAGCCGTTCATCATATGTCAAACCTACCACTCCAGGGATCATCCGTGTGAATCTCCGCTGGACACGCTCCAGGGCTAGTATGTCCTTTCTGAGGTGTGGGGCTCAAAATTGGACACGGTATTCTAAATGGGGCCTAACTGGAGCTTGATAAAGCCTCAGAAGCACATCGCTGCTTTTATATTCCAACCCTCTTGCGATAAAGGACAACATTACATTCACTTTCTTAATTACGGACTCTACCTGCAAGTTAACCTTTAGAGAATCCTGGACCAACACTTCTAGATTCCTTTGTACTTGAGCTTTACGAATTTTCTCACCATTTAGAAAATAGTCCATGCCCGTATTCTTTTTACCAAAGTGCAAAACCCCACATTGAATTTCATCAGCCATTTCCTGGACCACTCTCCTAAACTGTCTAACTCTTTCTGCCGCTTCTTCACCTCCTCAGTACTACCTGCCTGTCCACCTATCTTCGTATCATCGGAAAACTTCGCCAGAATGACCCCGGTCCCTTCATCCAGATCATCAATACGTAAGGTGTACAGCTGCGGCCCCGACACCGAAACCTGCGACACCAATCGTCACCGGTTGCCATGCCGAAAAACAGCCTTTTATCCCAACTCTCTGCCTTCTATCAGACAGCCAATCCTCAATCCAAGCCAGTAGCTCATCTCGAACACCATGGGCCCTCACCTTGCTCAGCAGCCTCCCGTGAGACACTTACGTAAGGCCTTTTGGAAGTCTAGATAGATAACATCCACTGGGTTTCCCTGGGCTAACATACTTGTTACCTCTTCAAAGAATTCTAACAGGTTTGGCAGGCACGACCTCCCCTTACTACATCCATGCTGACTTGTTCTAATCTGACCCTGCACTTCCAGGAATTTCAAAATCTCATCCTTGACAATGATTCAAGAATTTTATTAACTACCGAAGTCAGGTTAATCGGCCTGTAATTTTCCATCTTTTGCCTTGATTCTTTCTTAAACAAGGGGGTTACAACTGCAATTTTCCAATCATCTGGGACTTACCCTGACTCCAGGGACTTTTGAAAGATCACATCCAAAGCCTCTGCTATTTCCTCAGCCACCTTCCTCAGAACTCTAGGATGTAGCCCTTCGGGGCCAGGAGATTTAGCAATTTTTAGACCTTTTAGCTTTTCTAGCACTTTCTCTTTTGTAATGCCTACCGTACTCAACTTTGCCCCCTGACTCTCCCTAAGTGTTGGCATACTACTCATGTCTTCCACTGTGAAGACTGACGCAAAGTACTTATTAAGTCCTTCAGCTACTTCCTTATCTCCCATCACTAGCCTTCCAGCATCAATTTGGAGCAGCCCAGTGTCTACTTTTGCCTCATGTTTGTTTCTTATGTATTGAAAGAAGCTTTCACTGTGATTTCTAATATGACTAGCTAGCCTACCTTCATATTTGATCCTCTCCTTCCTTATTGCTCGTCTGTCTCCTCTGCACCTATCTTCCCCTCTGTCCATCTTCAATCTGCCTTCCCCCTCTCCCTGTTTATTTCAGAACTGTCTCCTCCTCCCTCTTTTCTGATGAAGGGTCTCTGCCCGAAATGTCAGCTTTTGTGTTCCTGAGATGCTGCTTGGCCTGCTGTGTTCATCCAGCTCCACACTTTGTTATCTTGGATTCTCCAGCATCTGCAGTTCCCATTTTCTTTTTATTTTGGGGGCAGCTGCTGTCAATACCCACCCAAACAAAAGCTTCATTTGTCATTTTCAAAATTGGTAATAGCCCACAATCTGCTGAGTGAACAAAGAAAGTACGCATTTGCCTGTGACTCTCAGATGGATTTCTTTCCGATTTATTTATTCTTTAATGAGACATAGCTGTTGCTGATTATCCAGCATGAACTGACTTCTTGAACAGCTTCATGTTGCTGTACAGAGACCCACAATGCTGTTCCAAAAGAGATTACGAAGATTGACTCAGTAACAACCATTCATTTCCAAATAAATTTGTGAGTAGCTTGGAGGTGATTTTTACTGGGGTTAGTGCTACCATGTCTGATGTCCTTGCCCTTGAAGATGAGTTTTCTAAGTCTGGAAAGGTGTGTGTCAGAATAGTGGGTAAAAAATGTGGCAGTGCATCTTGTACAGGGACACATTATTGTCTCTTGGAGTTGGCTGTGGAGAGAATGGAAACGGTGCCAATCAAGGGGCTGCTTTGGCCTAGACTCAAGATTGTTTTCAGTGTTGTTGGATCTGCACCGTCATTGACACACTTCTGACTTGAGAATTGGAGGAGGGCTGCAGGCTTCGGAGTGTCAGCAGTTTCTGCATCAAATCGCAGAGTCGTCTTGCTTTGTCTCTGAGTCTGTGGCCCCGAGTGATATCTAAAACCAGGTCATCTCTCTTGTGAGCTTGTTATTCTAAACTGGACATTGCGCTTTCTTTACTCAGAGAGTAGTAAGGGAATGGAATGCTTTGCTTGCAACGGTAGTAGATTCGCCAACTTTCGGTACATTTAAGTCGTCATTGGATAAGCACATGGACGTACATGGAATAGTGTAGGTTAGATGGGCTTCAGATCGGCATGACAGGTCGGCACAACATCGAGGGCCGAACGGCCTGTACTGCGCTGTAATGCTCTATGTTCTAATGGTCTCTTCATTATAGAAAAGAGGTGATTGCATTTGAGCATGTGTGGAGGACATTCATCAGGATGTTCTGAGGGAGTGAAGCATTTTAACTCGATGGAGAGTCTGGATAAGTTTGAGATAACAGGAACTGTCAATGCTGGAGTCTGAGATAACACAGCGTGGAGCTGGAGGAACACTGCAGGCCAGGCAGCATCACTGTTTTATCTGGATAAGGTTGGCTTGTTTTCTTCCGAATAGGGAAGGTTGAAGAAGGTCCTGAAAAAATGGTCTGCATTCTGATGGGTCTAGGCGAGGGAAGCAGAACGACCATTCATGGGGTGGGAGGTCGGGGGGGGCGGGGGGACGGTGGGGGAAGAGATACATACATTTAAGCTAAAAGGCTCAGAAGGAATTTCAGGAAAGAAAAGACACCCAGAAGGTGCTGGGGGTTTGGAATTCATTGTCTGGGACTTTAGTTGAGGTGGTGGATAATCTTTTCACATTAAAGAAAAAGGGTTGGTACAGCACTTAAAATGAAATAACATTCAAGGCAACGGGCCTATTGCTAAAACATGAGCCGAATGTGAACTTAGTGTGGCTTCAGTGGTTACAGACACAATGGAATGAAGTGCTTGTTCAATTCACACAGATGATCCCTGGAATGGTAGGCTTCACCTACGATGAATGGCTAAGGATCCTGGGATTATACTCACTACAGTTTAGAAGGTTGAGGGGAGAACTAATAATAACTTACAAGATAATGTATGGTTTAGAAGAGGTGGACGCTAGGAGGTTGTTTCCGTTAGCAGGGGAGACGAGGACCCGTGGGCACAGCCTTAAAATTCGAGGGGTTCAATTTAAAACTGAAATCAGACGACATTTCTTCAGGCAGAAAGTGGTGGGCTTGTGGAATTCATTGCCGCAGAGTGCAGTGCAGGCCGGGATGTTGGACGCCTTCAAGGCAGAGATCGACAAATTCTTGATCTCAAAAGGAATCAAGGGCTACGCGGAGAGTGCAGGGAAGTGGTGTAAAAATGCCCATCAGCCATGATTTAAATGGTGGAGTGGACTTGATGGGGCGAATGGCCTTACCTCTACTCCTATGTCTCATGGCCTTTTGGTCTAATTCTGGAGAATTCTCTTATTCTATGATTCTGGAGCAGGGGACAGTGAGTGGACAGCACAGGACAGTTCACCTAACTTCTCCTTTACCAATCTTCTATCTGCCTCCCCACTTCTCCCTATTTTTTACAGAATCCCCTTCTCCTCCCCCATTTTTGAAGAAGGGTCTCGATCTGAAACGTCAGCTTTCTTGCTTCTCTGATGCTGCTCGGCCCGCTGTGTTCATCCAGTTCTACACCTTGTTCTCTCAGATTCTCCAGCATTGGCAAGTTCCTACTATCTCTTGAGGAAACTTACTTGTTTTTGCACCCAAACTGTGGTGAGAATGTGGAACGCACCGACTGTGTGGGTGGTAGAGGCAGAAACCATGATAACATTTAACAAGTCTTTGATTGGGCATTTGCGATGCCAAGGCATACAAGGCTCTGGGTCGAGTGCTGGGAAATGTGATGAGAATAGTTCGGGACTTGTATCTTGTGAGGGCACATACAATTTGCTGAAGGGTCTGTTCCATTGCCATGGCACTCTATTATGCTGTCCCTCAATGATCCTATGACAAGTAAGTGAAGGTTTACAGAAACAGATAGTTTTCAAGGACAATGCCAAGAGGAAAAGTGATGCACAGGCAAAGTGCATGTAAGAATTTAACCAAGGATTAACACCATTGAAGAACTGGAATTTGTGCCAATGCACCAAACCTGCAGATGAAAATGCAGTGTCCAGTTTGATTGCAAACTGCAACAACCACCAGTTAGTAACATGATCAATGGAAATATCTGAATGCCTGCTGTTGTGATCTCAAGCATTTACCTGCGTCGAGTGAAATCCACCACCATAGTTCTGTTGCATCGTTAGCCACCTCGCAATCGGTGTTGCATCGTCGATATCATTCCTTGACAACGCTTGAAGCAAGGCATAAGCAGTGGTTTCCACAGTCATCGCAGAAGCCTGTGCTGCTTCAATTGGATACGGCTTCTCGTCCTCCAACAATGGAGGCTTTCCAGGAACCAACATCACAATCTGTCATTTGAGAAAGGGATTAGCTGAGAATAAAGTTTACATCATATAGATTTTTGTTTGCATTTCACCAACACAACAATGGGTTTGCTGGTCAAGATCCAGCATTATCTCACCACTGATGTCGATAACATTCTCCATACTTTCCGCTCAGTGATGGGTCCTTGTGTTTGGGAAAAATAGGCACCTTCAAATGCAAATGAATCAAGGTGAGCTTTAGTTTCTCATCAGGCTACATGGCAGTTATTACAAGATGTTACGAACAAAAGGTGAAGGAGCAGATGAAACCATTCACCAGTCTGGATGATCTTCTTGCCCTCATCCTGAGGAGGCATCACAGATCTTAACTTCCACGCAATTCAAATTATTTTATGCAATGACAAGACTGAATGTTCCGGATACTGCAAATGCCATGGCACCTGGCAGCATCCCACAAACTGTACTGGAACAATGTGCCCCAAGGTCGCCACACCAACAGTAAATGTTTTCCAGTACATTTTTAAACACTTGCAACACTCACATTTCAGAGAAAGATGACCTATCACGCAATCGGCAGACAAATTGTCCTGACCAATTATGACCTCAATGTATTCTCAATCATCAGCAAAGTAATGCAACATCTGGATGACAGTGCTGTCAAACAGCTGCACACTAAGGTTCAGTTTACTTTTCGTCATGCCACACTTCTCATAACCTCGTTCAGGATTTACCACAAATATGATCAGAGATCCTGAGCTTGAAAAGGAAGGAAAGTGCAATCTGTCATTTCCACCCTGGCAACTTCTGATTGAATGTGGTGTTAAGCAGAGGAATAGAAAATTGAGTCAGTGGCATTCACTGGATACCTGCACTGGTTGAAGTCATGTCTTCATTTGAACCAAATTGGAGACATGAACGTTCATTGAATATTGTCCAGGTGTCCAGCAGAATTCATGACTTTTCCAACATTAAGTCAACGATGAGAAAATACAGTGAGACTTGGACAACGATCAGGCTTGGCCTGATAAACGATAAGTAACATTTGCACCATACAAGTGCGAAGCAGCAATCAGCTCCAACAAGAGCGAATATGACCATATCACAAAATTCCATGTCCTTACCCTCACATCATCCTTACATTTTTTTAAATGTGCAAGTGTTATCCAAGCCATGCAGGGTAATGGGCCAGGTGTTGGAAATGAGGTTAGAACAATTCAGTGCTTGTCTTTGACTCTCACAGAATCCGTGAGCTTAAGAATTTAATTCTCCTGTACTGTCGCCCACTGAGGTGCTTGGCTATCCACTTAATCAAGGTTAACACTGATGTAAAACTAAACTGGAACGGTTATATAATCAGCAGCTGCCAGGTCCGTGGTACAAACCGCCCTGCTGTGGGACAGGGTCAGGCAAATCCAAGTGAGTGATCGTGGTTGGAGACTCATTCGTTGGGGGCATAGTTTCTGTAGCCACATTTGAGATACCAGGGCTGTGTGTTGCTTCCCTGGTACCAAGGTCAAGGACATCTCTGAGTGGTTGCAAGAAATTCTTAAGGGGGAGGGTGAGCAGCCAGAGGCCATTGTGCACATTGGTACCAATGACGTAGGTAGAAAGAGGGATGAGATCCTGTGGACTGTGTACAAGGAGTTAGCAAAGAGGCTGAAAGGCAGGACCTCGAGGGTAATAATTTATGGGTTGCCACGAGTGCCACATGTTAGTGAGTTAAGTCAGACAAAGATAGGTGAGATGAATGCATTGGTTAAGGAGCTGGTACTGGGGGCAGGCTTTCAGGTTCATGGATAATTGCGACCGCTTCTTGGGCAAGGGGTGACCTGTGTAAGAGGGATGGGTTGCACCTAAACTGAACGGGAACAAATACCCTCACAGGGAGGTTTGCTAGTGCTACTTGGGAGGATTTAAAGACTGGCAGGCAGCTGGGAACCAGAGCAGCAGGTCAGCAAGTAGATGAATTGATGGCAGGTACATGCTGGGACCAATAAATCAGAAAAGAATGGCAGTCAGAGACAGGTACATGAACATGATGGCACGAACAAGCTGAAATATGTTTATTTCACTGCCAGGAGTATTACAGGTAAGGCAGATGAGCTTAGAGCCTGGATCAGTACATGGGACTCTGATGTTGAGGCCATTACAGAGGCTTGGTTGAGACAGAGACCGGACTGGGTGCTCAATGTTCCAGGGTTTCATTGCTTTAGACAAGATAGAGGGGAAGATAAAAGAAGGAGGTGCACTCCTAACCTGTGGGAAATGTTACATCTGTACCTAGAAAGGACATTCTGGAGGGCTTGCCCACTGAGGCAACAGAGGTAGCGTTCAAAAATAAGATAGACACAATCACTCTGATCAGATTAAACTAATAGCCTGCTCCCCTTTTGCCACTGACACACTGAGGAACAAATATGTAGGCAGCTTTTGAAACGATGCACTAACTCAGAGTTGTCACAGTCAGTGAATTTAACCTCCCCGGTATTGACTGGGACTCCCTTACAACAAGAGTTTAAATGAGGCTGAATTTGTTCAGTCTATCCAAGAGAGTTTCTTGGCACAGTATGTGGATAGAAGATGGGCCATACTGGACTTTGTCCTGGTCAGGTAACTGGTGAGAAGGGTGGGAAAGCATTTTGGAAATAGTGATCACAACTCCTTAAATTTTAAGATTGCTATGAAGAAGTATAAGTCAGGACCTTGGGGGAGAGTAAATTATATCAATTTTAGGTAGGAGCTGGGGAGTGTTAATTGGGAGGAGCTGTCACATTTGCCATATGGGAATTGTTTAAAGGCCTGCTTATGAGTTTAGGATCAGGAAGGAGGAAGGACAACGATGGCAAGGTAAAAGACCCTTGGATAATTGGGGAGGTTGTGAAGTTAGTCAAAAGGGAAAAACAAAAATATGTCAGGTTTACGAAGCTAAAATCGAACAGGGCTGACATAAAGAAAGCAGAAAAAGAAAGGCGATCAAATGACCTTGGCAAGGAGGGTTGAAGGAAATCCCAAGGCATTCTGTGCATACATCTAAAACAAGGGGATAAATAGCAAGAAGGTACGACCATTCAGGATAAAGGAGGGAACTTGTGTTTGGAAGCAGAGGATGTGGGCAAGATCCTAAATTAAGTCCGTGCATCACTATTCACTCAGGCGAAGGGTGTGGAGGATAGTGGGATTTGTGTGGAGCATGCTCATGTGATAACAGCATTTTGAAATCAAGAAAGAGCATTAAGGTGGATAAGTCCTCAGGACCCAATGGTATCTCCTCAAGGTTTTTGAGCGAGGTGAGAGAAGAGATTGTCGGGGCATTCAGCAATATCTTTGTATCCTTGGTAGCCACTGGAGGGGTACTGGAGGATTAGCAAGTTGCTAAATGTTCTTCTTCTGTTCAAGAAGGGAAATAGGGTCAATCCAGGAAACTCTCGACTAGCGAGTTTCTCATCGTTCATTGGAAGCTATTGGAGAGAATTCTTAGGGATTGTATTTATCTGTATTTGGAACAGCATGGCCCAATTAGGGACAGTCAGCATGGCTTTGTGCAGGGCAGGTCATGTCTTCCTAACTTGACTGAATTTTTTGAGGAGGTGACGAATGTGATCAATGAAGGTAGAGCAGTGGATATTGTTGACATGGATTTTAGCAATACTTTCAACAAGGTGCCTCATGATAGGATCATCCAGAAAATTAAGATGCACCGAGTCAATGGTGGCTTGGATGCTTGGATTCACAACTGGCTTGCCCAGAGAAGACAGAGGCAAGAGGTGGAATGATGCTTTTCAGGCTGTAGATCTAGGACGATTGGTGTTCCGCAGGGATCTGTGCTGGGACCTCTGCTGTTTGTGGTCTATACAAAATGACTGAGGTGAAAATATAGATGTATGGGTTAGCAAGTTTGCAGACAATAGAATGATTGGGAGAATCAGGATGAGTGTAGACGTCATAAAAGGATACAGATCAGTTGCAGAAACGGCAAGTGGATTTTAATCCATTAAATGTTAGATGCTCCACTTTGGGAAATCAACTATTACAGAAAAATATACAGTTAATGGCACCCCTCAGTGCAGAATTGTTAAGGTGGGGATGCAGGTGCACTCAATCTGTTCATTGAGAACTGTCGACGTGCTATCACCTCAATTTCTCTGTTCCCTGCACCAAACCCAACCTACGTCCTGCCCAACTGACTGCCCTCCACGCACTCATATCTCACCCTGACTTTGTTATTAAGCCTGCCGATAAGGTGGTGCTGTTGTGGTCTGGTGAGCTGAAGTCTACCTTGCAGAGGCTGAGCGCCAGCTCTCAGATACCTCCTCCGACTTCTCCTGGACCTTGACCGCACCGGGCCATTGTATCTACTACAGTAACTGATCTTGGTCTATCCGGTGATCTTCCCCCTCTGTTTCCAAGCTGAAAGGCCACAGCTCCCCACAGGTTGCTCCTACGTCCCCCTAAAAATCCACAAATGAGACTGTCCTGGCAGACCCATTGTTTCAGCCTGTTCCTGCCCCACAGAACTCATCTCTTCCGACCTTGACTCAATCTTCTGTCCCCTGGTCCAAGCCCTGCCCACGTACATCCAGAAATACTCTGACATCTTACGCAGGTTTAGAAACAACAGTTTGCCGGTTCCAGCTGCATCCTCTTTACCATGAACGTGTAATTCCTTTACAAATCCATTCCCCACCGGGAGGTTCTTAGGGCTGTCCTCTTCATCCTGGAGCAAAGACCTGAACATTCCCCTCCCACCACCACCCTCCTCCACTTGGTCGACCTCATCCTCACCCTCAACAACTTGTTTTTTAACTCCTCTCATTTTCTTCGGGTAAGAGGAGCAGCTCCGGGCACCTGCGTGGGCCCGAGTTAAACCTGTCTCTTCACGGGGTACGTGGGACATTCCCACCCACAACACTTTCTCCGATACATCAATGATATCATCCAGCTGCTTCTCTCTCTTGTCTGAAATTGGAAAACTTCATCAACTACGCCTCCAATTTCCATCCTGCCCTCACTTTCACCTGCTCTATCTTTGACTCCACCCTTCCCTTCCTCAACATTTCTGCTTCCATTCCTGGGGGTAGGCTTCGCACTAATATCCATTACAAACTCTCTGACTCTCACAGCTACCTGGTCTATATATCCTCACACCCCACTTTCTGGAAAGACTCCAACCTCTTCTCTCACTTCCTCCATCTCCATTGAACATGTTCTCATGAGGCCAACATCAACAAGGGAGCCTCCAAAATGTCTACCTTCTTCCTCAACTGAGGATTCTCCGGCTCCGTGGTCGACAGGGCCCTCAACTGTGTCCAACCCAGCGCTTTTGCCCTCACCTTTTCTCTTCCCTCCCAAGATAGCAATAAGGTTCAACTTGACCTTACCTATCAACCTACATGCCCACATTCATACCAACCTCAGGCACCATTTCCACCACCACCAGCAAGATGCCGCCACCAGACACATATTCCCCTCCCCTCCCTTATCCGCCTTAACCGGATCACCAGGAGGAAATGCAAGCAGACACGGGGAGAACGTGCAAACTTCGCACAGACAATTGCCTTAGGCTGCAGTGCGAACCACTGAGCCACCGTGCTGCCCAGAATCTTGGTGGTGTGGATGAGCAGAGAGATCTCGGTGTCCATGTGCGTAGATCCCTGAAAGTTGCCACGCAGATTAATAGGCTTGTTCAGAAGGCGTACGGCGTGTTAGGTTTTATTTCTACAGAGATTGAGTTTCGGAGCCATGAGGTCATGTTGCAGCTGTACAAAACACTGGTCCGGCTGCGCTTGGACTATTACGTACAGTTCTGATCGCCACATTATCGGAAGGATTATTAGGTTTATTCGGATCTTGTCTGGTGTGGAAGGAAGGTCTTATGAGGAAAAGCTTCGGGACTTGAGGCTGTTTTTGTCAGAAGAAGGTGAAGAGGCAACTTAATAGAGACATACAAGATAATCAGAGGATTAGATAGGGTGGACAGCGATAGTCTTTTTCCTCGATGGTGATGGCGAGCACGAGTGGAGATAGGTTTAAATTGACGGGAAATAGATATGGGACAGAAGTCAGAGGGAGGCTCTTTATTCAGAGAGTAGTATGGGTGCGGAATGCCCTGCCTGCAACAGGAGTAGATTGCCAAGTTTAAGGGCATTTAAATGAACATCGCTAAATATATGGACGGTAATGGAATAGTGTCGGTTAGATGGGCTTCAGGTTGGATTCACAGGTCGGCGCAACATCGAGGGCCGAAGGGCCTGTACTGCGCTGTAATGTTCTATGTTCTATGTCATAATACTTCAGTGAATTCTGGTTACCCTGCCGTAGGAAGAATGCTGTTAAACTATACAGAGTGCAAAAATAATTACAAAAGGTCATTGCCGGGACTGGAGGGTTTATGAGGAGTGGTGGATAGGCTTGGACTTTTTCCATGGAGTATCGGAGACGAAGGGGTGACTTCCAGAGGTGTAAAAAATCATGATGGGCATTGACAAGGGGAATAACCAAGGTAGGGGAGTGCAAAGCTAGAAGGGAGTAGGTTCAAACGTGAAAGGGGAAAGATTTAAAAGTGACCCGACAGGCAACTTATCCCACACAGAGGGTGGTGCGTGAATGCAATGAGCTGCCAACAGACGTGGCAGAGGCAGATAAAATTTCTGTATTTAAAAGACATTTGGACAGGTACACAATTAGGAAAGGTTTAGACAGATACCAAACACAGGCAAATGGGACCGGTTAAGTTTGGGACACCTGATCAGTCCAGATGATTAGGAGTGAGGGTCCTGATTCTGTGCTGTATGACTCTATGAATCTATGACTGAAGAGCTAACTAGGTGTGTGGATGAGGGCAATGCATTTGATACAGCCTACTTGGGCTTCAGCAAAGCTTTTGACAAGATTCCCCATTTGAAGACTGTTAGAACAGGAAACAGTCCATGGGATCCGAGGACACATGTGCACAGGAAATCATAACTCGTAATTTGAATGAGTTTTTTAAAGTAGTAATGAAGAGCATTGATTAAGGCAGAAACATGGGCGTATATGGGTTTCAGTAAGGCGTTCAAGAAGGTTCCTCACAGTAGTCCAGTCGGGAAGTTAAATCACACCGAGCACAGGGAGAGTTAGCCGTAGAACATAGGACATTACAGCACAATACAGGCCCTTCGGCCCTCGATCTTGTGCTGACCTGTCATGCTGATCTCAAGCCCATCTAACCTGCACTATTCCATGTACGTCCATATGCTTGTCCAATGACCACTTAAATGTACCTGAAGTTGGCGAATCTACTACCGTTGCAGGCAAAGCGTTCGATTCCCTTACTACTCTCTGAGTAAAGAAACTACCTCTGACATCTGTCCTGTATCTTTCACCCCTCAATTTAAAGCTCTGCCTCCTCGTGCTCGCCGTCACCATCCTAGGAAAAAGGCTCTCCCTATCCACCCTAGCTCACCCTCTGATTATTTTATATGTTTCAATTAAGTCACCCCTCAACCTTCTTCTCTCTAATGAAAACAGCCTCAAGTCCCTCAGCCATTCCTCGTAAGACCTTCCCTCCATACCAGGCAACATCCTGGTAAATCTCCTCTGCACCCTTTCCAAAGCTTCCACATCCTTCTTATAATGCGGTGACCAGAACTGTATACAATACTCCAAGTGCGGCCGCACCAGAGTTTTGTACAGCTTCACAATAACCTCTCGGTTCCGGAACTCGATCCCTCTATTAATCAAAGCTAAAACACTGTATGCCTTCTTAACAGCCCTGTCAACCTGGGTGGCAACTTTCAAGGATCTGTGTTCATGGACACCGAGATCTCTCTGCTCATCTATACTACTAAGAATCTTACAATTAGCCCTGTACTTTGCCTTCTGGTTACTCCTGCCGAAGTGCATCACCTCACACTTGTCTGCATTAAACTCCATTTGCCATCTCTCAGCCCAGCTCTCCAGCTTATCTATGTCTCTCTTCAACCAATCCTTTGTCACTATCCACAACTCCACCTATCTTAGTGTCGTCTGCAAATTTACTAACCCATCCTTCTACGCCCTCATCCAGGTCATTTATAAAAATGACAAACAGCAGTGGACCCAACACCGACCCTTGCGGTACCACCAGAAACTGGTCTCCAGGATGAACGTTTCGCATCAACTACCACCCTCTGTCTTCTTTCAGCAGGCCAATTTCTGATCCAAACTACTATATCTCCCACAATTCCATTCCTCTGCATTTTGTACAATAGTCTGTTATGCGGAACCTTATCGAACGCCTTGCTGAAATCCATATACTCCACATCAACCGGATACTCTCATCTACCTGTTTGGTCACCTTCTCAAAGAATTCAATAAGGTTTGTGAGGCACGACCTCCCCTTCACAAAACCGTGCTGACTACCCCGAATCAATTTATTCTTTTCTCGATGATTGTAAATCCTATCCCTTAGAACCTTTTCCAACACTTTACCAACAACTGAGGTGAGGCTCACTGGCCGAGAATTACCAGGGTTGTCTCTACTCCCCTTCTTGAACAGGAGAACCACAATTGCTATCCTCCAGTCATCTGGCACTATTCCTGCAGACAATGACGAGTTAAAGATCAATGCCAAAGGCTCGGCAATCTCCTCCCTGGATTCCCAGAGGATCTGAGGATAAATCCCATCCGGCCCAGGGGTCATAGCTATCTTCACCCTCTGTAGGATTTCAAATACCTCTTCCTTGTGAACCTCAATCCCACCTAGCCTTCTGCTTCCTCTTGACCAGAGATTCCAACTCCTTCGCAAACCACGGCTCCCGCGCTCTCGAGCTTCCTCCCTGTCTGACAGGTACATACTTATCTAGGACACACAGGAGCTTTTCCTTGAATAAGCTCCACATTTCTATTGTGCCCATCCCCTGCAGTTTCCTTCCCCATCCTAATGTCATCGCAATTGCCTTTCCCCAAGATATAACTCTTGCCCAGTGGTGTACACCTATACCTTTCCATCACTAAAGTAAACAGAACAGAATTGTGATCGCTATCACCAAGGTGATCACCTACTTCCAAATCTAACACCTGGCCAGGCTCACGACCAGTACCAAATCTGATGTGGTCACTGCATTCCAATTCCATTAGTCACTGCATCCCAGTTCACGCAGTCACTGCATCCCATTTCACTCAGTCACTGCATCTATTTGACACAGTCACTGCATCCCATTTCAGACAGTCAACGCATCCCACTTCATGCAGTCACTGCATCCCATTTCACGCAGTCACTGCATCCCAGTTCACTCAGTCACTGCATCCCAGTTCACTCAGTCACTGCATCCCAGTTCATTCAGTTACTGCATCGCAGTTCATTCAGTTACTGCATCCCAGTTCACTCAGTCACTGCATCCCAATTCATTCAGTTACTGCATCCCAGTTCATTCAGTCACTGCATCCCAGTTCATTCAGTCACTGCATCCCATTTCACTCAGTCACTGCATCCCATTTCCTTCAGTCACAGCACACCATTTCCCACAGTCACTGAATCTCCTTTCCCTCAGTCAATGCATCACATTTGACTGAGTCACTGCAACCCATTACCCTCAGTGACAGTATCCCGTTAACGCAGTCACTGCATCTCCTTTCTCTTAGTCACTGCACCCCATTTCCGTCAGTCACTGCACCCATTTCCATCAGTCACTGTATCTCTTTCCCGCAGTCACTGCATCCCATTTCCATTAGTCACTGCATCCCATTTCCATCAGTCACTGCATCCCATTTCACTCAGTCACTGCATCCCATTTCACTCAGTCACTGCAGCCCATTTCACTCAGTCACTGCAGCCCATTTCCCTCAGTCACTGCATCCCATTTCACTCAGTCATGGCATCCCATTACACTCAGTCACGGCATCCCATTTCCCGCAGTCACTGCATCCCATTTCACTCAGTCACTGCATCCCAATTAACGGAGACAGTGAATCCCATTTAACCGAGACAGTGCATCCATTTCACTCAGCCACTGTGTCCCAGTCCACTCAGTCAGTGTGTCCCATTTCCCTCAGTCACTGCAGCCCAATTCCCTCAGTCACTGCAGCCCATTTCACTCAGTCACTGCAGCCCATTTCACTGACTCACTGCAGCCCATTTCACTCAGTCACTGCAGCTCATTTCACTAATTCACAGCATCCCACTTCACTCAGCCACTGCGTCCCAGTCCACTCAGTCAATATGTCCCATTACCGTCAGTCACTGCATCCCATTTATCTCAGTCACTGCAAACCCATTACCGTCAGTGACTGCATCCCATTTCCCTCAGTCACTGCATCACATTTTTTTCAGTCACTGCATCCCATTTATCTCTGTCACTGCATCCCATTTATCTCTGTCACTGCATCTCATTTCCCTCAGTCACTGCAGCCCATTCCACTCAGTCAATGCATCGCATTTCACAGAGTCACTGCATCCCATTACCGTCAGTCAGACCATCCCATTACCCCCAGTCAGAGCATCCCATTTCCACCAGTCAGTGCATCCCATTTCCATCAGTCAGTGCATCCCATTTCCCTCAGTCACTGCAACCCATTTCCCGCAGTCACTGCATCCCAATTCCCGCAGTCACTGCATCCCATTTCACTCAGTCACTGCACCCCATTTCACTCAGTCTCTGCATCCCATTCCCCTGTCACTGCATCCCATTATCCTCAGTCACTGCATGCCATTTCCCACAGTCACTGCATCCCATTTCCCTCAGTCACTGCACCCCATTTCCCACAGTCACTGCATCTCCATTCCCTCAGTCACTGCAACCCATTTCCCGCAGTCACTGCATCCCAATTCCCGCAGTCACTGCATCCCATTTCACTCAGTCACTGCACCCCATTTCACTCAGTCTCTGCATCCCATTCCCCTGTCACTGCATCCCATTATCCTCAGTCACTGCATGCCATTTCCCACAGTCACTGCATCTCCATTCCCTCAGTCACTGCATCCCATTTCCCTCAGTCACTGCACCCCATTTCCCTCAGTCACTGCATCCCAGTTCACTCAGTCACTGCATCCCAGTTCACTCAGTCACTGCATCCCAGTTCACTCAGAAACGACATCGCATTTCCCTCATTCACTGCATCCCATTACCATCAGTCACTGCATTCCCTTTCACTCAGTCACTGCATCCCATTTATCTCAGTCACTGCATCCCATTTCACTCAGTCACAGCATCCCATTTCACTCAGCCACTGCATCCCATTTCACTCAGCCACTGCATCTCCTTTCCTCAGGCACTGCATCCCATTTCACTCAGTCACTGCAGCCAATTTCACTCACTCACTGCATCCCACTGCCTTCAATCACTGCACCCCATTTCACAGTAACTGCATCCCATTTCCCCCAGTCACAGCACCCCATTTCACTCAGTCACTGCATCCCATTTCATTCAGAAACGGCATCCCAGTTCACTCAGAAACGGCATCGCATTTCCCTCATTCACTGCATCCCATTACCATCAGTCACTGCATTCCCTTTCACTCAGTCACTGCATCACATTTTCAACAGTCACTACATCTCCATTCCCTCAGTCACTGCATCCCATTTCAATCAGTTACTGTTCCCATTTCACTCAGTCACTGCATCCCATTTCACTCAGCCACTGCATCTCCTCTCTTCAGTCTCGGCATCCCAGTTCACTCAGTCACTGCAGCCAATTTCACTCAATCACTGCATCCCACTTCGCTCAGTCACTGCACCCCATTTCACTCAGTCACCGCATCCCATTTCACTCAGAAACGGCATCCCAGTTTACTCAGAAACGGCATCCCATTACCCTCAGTCACAGCATTCGGTTTCCCACAGTCACTGCATTCCCTTTCAGTCAGTCACTGCATCCCATTTCAGTCAGACACTGCATCCCATTACACTGAGTCACAGAATCCCAGTTCACTCAGTGTCAGCATCCCATTCCCCTCACCCACTGCAACCCATTACTCTCAGTCATAGCATCCCATTTTCGTCAGTCACAGCACACTATTTCCATCAGTCACTGCATCCCATTTCCATCAGTCACTGCATCCCATTTCCATCAGTCACTGCATCCCATTTCAATCAGTCACTGCATCCCATTTCCATCAGTCACGGCATCCCATTTCCCTCAGTAACTGCAACCCATTTCCCGCAGTCACTGCAACACATTTCCCTCAGTCACTGCATCGCATTCCCCTCAGTCAGTGCATTCCATTTCCCTCGGCCACTGCATCCCATTTCACTCGGCCACTGCATCCTATTTCACTCGGCCACTGCAACCCATTTCACTCAGTCACTGCATCCCATTTCCCTCAGTCACTGCATCCCATTTCCCTCAGTCATTGCATCCCATTTCCCTCAGTCACTGCATCCCGTTTCATTCAGTCACTGCATCCCGTTTCACTCAGTCAGTGCACCCCATTTCCCTCAGTCACTGCGTCCTATCCTCAGTCACTGCATCGCATTTCACTCAGTCACTGCATCCCATTTCACTCAGAAACGGCATCCCAGTTCACTCAGAAACAGCATTGCATTCCCCTCAGTCACTGCATCCAATTTCACTCAGCCACTGCATCCCATTTCACTCAGCCACTGCGTCCCATTTCACTCAGCCACTGCATCCCATTTCACTCAGCCACTGCGTCCCATTTCACTCAGCCACTGCGTCCCATTCCACTCGGCCACTGCGTCCCATTTCACTCGGCCACTGCGTCCCATTTCACTCGGCCACTGCATCCCATTTCACTCGGCCACTGCATCTCATTTCACTCAGTCACTGCATCCCATTTCCCTCAGTCACTGTATCCCATTTCCCTCAGTCACTGCACCCCATTTCATAGTCACTGCATCCCATTTCCCCTCGTCACTGCATCCCATTTCACTCAGAAACGGCATCCCAGTTCACTCAGAAACAGCATTGCATTCCCCTCAGTCACTGCATCCCATTTCACTCAGCCACTGCATCCCATTTCACTCAGTCACTGCATCCCATTTCACTCAGTCACTGCAGCCCATTTCACTCAGTCACTGCAGCCCATTTCCCTCAGTCACTGCATCCCATTTCACTCAGTCATGGCATCCCATTCCACTCAGTCACGGCATCCCATTTCCCGCAGTCACTGCATCCCATTTCCGTCAGTCACTGCATCCCAATTAACGGAGACAGTGAATCCCATTTAACCGAGACAGTGCATCCATTTCACTCAGCCACTGTGTCCCAGTCCACTCAGTCAGTGTGTCCCATTTCCCTCAGTCACTGCAGCCCAATTCCCTCAGTCACTGCAGCCCATTTCACTCAGTCACTGCAGCCCATTTCACTGACTCACTGCAGCCCATTTCACTCAGTCACTGCAGCTCATTTCACTAATTCACAGCATCCCACTTCACTCAGCCACTGCGTCCCAGTCCACTCAGTCAATATGTCCCATTACCGTCAGTCACTGCATCCCATTTATCTCAGTCACTGCAAACCCATTACCGTCAGTGACTGCATCCCATTTCCCTCAGTCACTGCATCACATTTTTTTCAGTCACTGCATCCCATTTATCTCTGTCACTGCATCCCATTTATCTCTGTCACTGCATCTCATTTCCCTCAGTCACTGCAGCCCATTCCACTCAGTCAATGCATCGCATTTCACAGAATCACTGCATCCCATTACCGTCAGTCAGACCATCCCATTACCCCCAGTCAGAGCATCCCATTTCCACCAGTCAGTGCATCCCATTTCCATCAGTCAGTGCATCCCATTTCCCTCAGTCACTGCAACCCATTATCCTCAGTCACTGCATGCCATTTCCCACAGTCACTGCATCCCATTTCCCTCAGTCACTGCACCCCATTTCCCACAGTCACTGCATCTCCATTCCCTCAGTCACTGCAACCCATTTCCCGCAGTCACTGCATCCCAATTCCCGCAGTCACTGCATCCCATTTCACTCAGTCACTGCACCCCATTTCACTCAGTCTCTGCATCCCATTCCCCTGTCACTGCATCCCATTATCCTCAGTCACTGCATGCCATTTCCCACAGTCACTGCATCTCCATTCCCTCAGTCACTGCATCCCATTTCCCTCAGTCACTGCACCCCATTTCCCTCAGTCACTGCATCCCAGTTCACTCAGTCACTGCATCCCAGTTCACTCAGTCACTGCATCCCAGTTCACTCAGAAACGACATCGCATTTCCCTCATTCACTGCATCCCATTACCATCAGTCACTGCATTCCCTTTCACTCAGTCACTGCATCCCATTTATCTCAGTCACTGCATCCCATTTCACTCAGTCACAGCATCCCATTTCACTCAGCCACTGCATCCCATTTCACTCAGCCACTGCATCTCCTTTCCTCAGGCACTGCATCCCATTTCACTCAGTCACTGCAGCCAATTTCACTCACTCACTGCATCCCACTGCCTTCAATCACTGCACCCCATTTCACAGTAACTGCATCCCATTTCCCCCAGTCACAGCACCCCATTTCACTCAGTCACTGCATCCCATTTCATTCAGAAACGGCATCCCAGTTCACTCAGAAACGGCATCGCATTTCCCTCATTCACTGCATCCCATTACCATCAGTCACTGCATTCCCTTTCACTCAGTCACTGCATCACATTTTCAACAGTCACTACATCTCCATTCCCTCAGTCACTGCATCCCATTTCAATCAGTTACTGTTCCCATTTCACTCAGTCACTGCATCCCATTTCACTCAGCCACTGCATCTCCTCTCTTCAGTCTCGGCATCCCAGTTCACTCAGTCACTGCAGCCAATTTCACTCAATCACTGCATCCCACTTCGCTCAGTCACTGCACCCCATTTCACTCAGTCACCGCATCCCATTTCACTCAGAAACGGCATCCCAGTTTACTCAGAAACGGCATCCCATTACCCTCAGTCACAGCATTCGGTTTCCCACAGTCACTGCATTCCCTTTCAGTCAGTCACTGCATCCCATTTCAGTCAGACACTGCATCCCATTACACTGAGTCACAGAATCCCAGTTCACTCAGTGTCAGCATCCCATTCCCCTCACCCACTGCAACCCATTACTCTCAGTCATAGCATCCCATTTTCGTCAGTCACAGCACACTATTTCCATCAGTCACTGCATCCCATTTCCATCAGTCACTGCATCCCATTTCCATCAGTCACTGCATCCCATTTCAATCAGTCACTGCATCCCATTTCCATCAGTCACGGCATCCCATTTCCCTCAGTAACTGCAACCCATTTCCCGCAGTCACTGCAACACATTTCCCTCAGTCACTGCATCGCATTCCCCTCAGTCAGTGCATTCCATTTCCCTCGGCCACTGCATCCCATTTCACTCGGCCACTGCATCCTATTTCACTCGGCCACTGCAACCCATTTCACTCAGTCACTGCATCCCATTTCCCTCAGTCACTGCATCCCATTTCCCTCAGTCATTGCATCCCATTTCCCTCAGTCACTGCATCCCGTTTCATTCAGTCACTGCATCCCGTTTCACTCAGTCAGTGCACCCCATTTCCCTCAGTCACTGCGTCCTATCCTCAGTCACTGCATCGCATTTCACTCAGTCACTGCATCCCATTTCACTCAGAAACGGCATCCCAGTTCACTCAGAAACAGCATTGCATTCCCCTCAGTCACTGCATCCAATTTCACTCAGCCACTGCATCCCATTTCACTCAGCCACTGTGTCCCATTTCACTCAGCCACTGCGTCCCATTTCACTCAGCCACTGCGTCCCATTTCACTCGGCCACTGCGTCCCATTTCACTCGGCCACTGCGTCCCATTTCACTCGGCCACTGCATCCCATTTCACTCGGCCACTGCATCTCATTTCACTCAGTCACTGCATCCCATTTCCCTCAGTCACTGTATCCCATTTCCCTCAGTCACTGCACCCCATTTCATAGTCACTGCATCCCATTTCCCCTCGTCACTGCATCCCATTTCACTCAGAAACGGCATCCCAGTTCACTCAGAAACAGCATTGCATTCCCCTCAGTCACTGCATCCCATTTCACTCAGCCACTGCATCCCATTTCACTCAGTCACTGCATCCCATTTCACTCAGTCACTGCAGCCCATTTCACTCAGTCACTGCAGCCCATTTCCCTCAGTCACTGCTTCCCATTTCACTCAGCCACTGCATCCCATTTCACTCAGTCACTGCATCCCATTCCCCTCAGTCAATGCATCACATTTCACTGAGTCACTGCATCCCATTTCACTCAGTCACAGCGTCCCATTTCCCTCAGTCACTGCATCCCATTTCACTCAGTCACTGCACACCATTTCACTCAGTCACTGCACACCATTTCTCGCAGTCACTGCATCCCAGTTCACACAGCCATGCGTCCCATTTCCCTCAGTCACTGTATCTCATTTCACTCAGTCACTGCATCCCAGATCACACAGCCTCTGCATCTCATTTCACTCGGCGACTGCATCCCATTTCACTCAGCGGCTGCATCCCATTTCACTCAGTCACTGCCTCCCACTTCACTCAGTCACTGCCTCCCATTTCACTCAGTCACTCCCTCCCATTTCCCACAGTCACTGCATCCCATTTCAGTCACTCCCTCCCAATTCACTCAGTCACTCCCTCGCATTTCCTTCAGTCACTGCATCCCATTTCACTCAGTCACTCCCTCCCATTTAAATCAGTCACTCCCTCCCCTTTCAGTCAGTCACTCCCTCCCATTTCAGTCAGTCACTCCCTCCCATTTCAGTCAGTCACTCCCTCCCATTTCAGTCAGTCACTCCCTCCCATTTCACTCAGTCACTGCATCCCATTTAATGGAGACAGTGAATCCATTTCCATCAGTCACCGGACCCTAATCCCCACAGTCACTGCATCCTATTTCGCTCAGTCACTGCGTCCCATTTCACTCAGTCACCGCGTCCCATTTCACGCAGTCACCGTGTCCCATTTCATGCAGTCACCGCGTCCCATTTCACGCAGTCACCGCGTCCCATTTCACGCAGTCACCGCATCCCATTTCACGCAGTCACTGCATCCCATTTCACTCAGCCACTGCATCCCATTTCACTCAATCACTGCAACCCATTTCCCATAGTCACTGCATCCCATTACACTCAGTCACTGCAACCCATTTCATTCAGTCACTGCATCCCATTTCCCTCAGTCACTGCATCCCATTTCCCTCAGTCATTGCATCCCATTTCCCTCAGTCACTGCATCCCGTTTCACTCAGTCAGTGCACCCCATATCCCTCAGTCACTGTGTCCTATCCTCAGTCACTGCATCGCATTTCACTCAGTCACTGCGTCCCAGTTCACTCAGTCAGTGCATCCCATTTCACTCAGTCACTGCATCACATTACTCGGTCACAGCATCCCTTTTCACTTAGTCACGGCATCCCCTTTCACTCAGTCACGGCATCCCCTTTCACTCAGTCACGGCCTCCCATTTACCTCAGTCACTGCCTCCCATTTCACTCAGTCACGGCCTCCCATTTACCTCAGTCACTGCCTCCCATTTCACTCAGTCAGTGCCTCCCACTTCACTCAGTCAGTGCCTCCCACTTCACTCAGTCAGTGCCTCCCACTTCACTCAGTGGCTGCCTCCAACTTCACTCAGTCGCTGCCACCCACTTCACTCAGTCACTGCCTACAATTTCAGTCAGTCACTCCCACCCATTTCAGTCAGTCACTCCCTCCCATTTCCCTCAGTCACTGCATCCCATTTCCCACATTCACTGCATCCTATTTCACTCAGTCACTGCATCACATTTCACTCAGTTAGTGCATCACATTTCACTCAGTCAGTGCATCACATTTCACTCAGTCAGTGCATCACATTTCACTCAGTCACTGCAACCCATTTCCCATAGTCACTGCATCTCCTTTCCTCAGTCACTGCATCACATTACCCTCAGTCACTGCATCACATTACCCTCAGTCACAGCATACCATTTCCCTCAGTCACAGCATCCCATTTCCCACATTCACTGCATCTCCTTTCCCTCAGTCACTGCATCCCAGTTCACTCAGTCACTGTATCACATTTTGACCCAGTTACTGCATCACATTTCACTCAGTAACTGCACCCCACTTCCCTCAGTCACTGCATCCCATTTCACTCAATCACTGCCTCCCATTTCACTCAGTCAATGCATCCCATTTCCCTCAGTCACTGCATCTCCTTTCCCTCAGTTACTGCAGCCCATTTCACTCAGCCATTGCATCCCATTCCCCATAGTCACTGAATCGCATTTCACTCAGTCGCTGCATCACATTTCCCTCAGTCACTGCATCCCATTTCCCTCAGTCACTGCATCCCATTTCACACAGTCAGGGCACCCCATTTCACTCAGTCACTGCGTCCTATTTGCCTCAGTCACTGCGTCCTATCCTCAGTCACTGCATCGTATTTCCCTCAGTCACTGCATCTCCTTTCCCTCAGTCACTGCCTCCCATTTCCCTCAGTCACTGCATCCCATTTCCCTCAGTCACTGCATCCCATTTCCCTCAGTCACTGCATCCCATTTCACACAGTCAGGGCACCCCATTTCACTCAGTCACTGCGTCCTATTTGCCTCAGTCACTGCATCCTATCCTCAGTCCCTGCATCTCCTTTGCCTCAGTCACTGCATCCCATTTCACTCAGTCAGAGCATCCCATTTAACTGAGACAGTGTCTCTCATTGAACTGAGACGTTACATCCCATTACCTCAGTCACCGCACCCTATTTCCCAAAGTCACCGCATTCCATTCCCCTCAGTCACCGCATCCCATTTCACTCAGTCACGGCATCCCATTTCACTCAGTCACCGCGTCCCATTTCACTCAGTCACCGCGTCCCATTTCACTCCGCCACCGCGTCCCATTTCACTCAGTCACCGCGTCCCATTTTACGCAGTCGCCGCGTCCCATTTTACGCAGTCACCGCGTCCCATTTCACGCAGTCACCGCGTCCCTTTTCACGCAGTCACCGCGTCCCTTTTCACGCAGTCACCGCGTCCCATTTCACGCAGTCACGGCATCCCATTACACTCAGTCACGGCCTCCCATTTACCTCGGTCACTGCCTCCCATTTCACTCAGTCAGTGCCTCCCACTTCGCTCAGTCACCGCCTCCCACTTCGCTCAGTGACTGCCTCCAACTTCACTCAGTCACTGCCTCCCACTTCACTCAGTCAGAGCATCCCATTTAACTGAGACAGTGTCTCTCATTGAACTGAGACGGTACATCCCATTACCTCAGTCACCGCACCCTATTTCCCAAAGTCACCGCATTCCATTCCCCTCAGTCACGGCATCCCATTTCACTCAGTCACGGCATCCCATTTACCTCAGTCACCGCGTCCCATTTCACTTAGTCACGGCCTCCCATTTACCTCAGTCACTGACTCCCATTTCACTCAGTCACTGCCTCCCACTTCACTCAGTCACTGCCTCCCACTTCACTCAGTCACTGCCTACCATTTCAGTCAGTCACTCCCTCCCATTTCCCTCAGTCACTGCATCCCATTTCCCACATTCACTGCACCTCCTTTCCCTCAGTCACTGCATCCTATTTCACTCAGTCACTGCATCACATTTCACTCAGTCACTGCAACCCATTTGGCACAGTCACTGCAACCCATTTCCCATAGTCACTGCAACACATTTCCCACAGTCATTGCATCCCATTTCACTCAGTCACTGCATCCCATTTCACTCAGTCAGTGCATCACATTTCACTCAGTCAGTGCATCACATTTCACTCAGTCACTGCAACCCATTTCCCATAGTCACTGCATCTCCTTTCCTCAGTCACTGCATCACATTACCCTCAGTCACTGCATCACATTACCCTCAGTCACTGTATCACATTACCCTCAGTCACATAATCCCATTTCCCACATTCACTGCATCTCCTTTCCCTCAGTCACTGCATCCCAGTTCACTCAGTCACTGTATCACATTTTGACCCAGTTACTGCATCACATTTCACTCAGTAACTGCACCCCACTTCCCTCAGTCACTGCCTCCCATTTCACTTAGTCAATGCAACCCATTTCCCACAGTCCCTGCATCTCCTTTGCCTCAGTTACAGCATCCCTTTTCACTCAGTCAGAGCATCCCATTTAACTGAGACAGTGAATCTCATTGAACTGAGACGGTGCATCCCATTACCCTCAGTCACCGCACCCTATTTCCCAAAGTCACCGCATTCCATTCCCCTCAGTCACCGCATTCCATTCCCCTCAGCCGCCGCATCCCATTTCCATCAGTCACTGCATCCCATTACCCTCAGTCACTGCATCCCATTACCCTCAGTCACAGCATCCCATTTCCATCAATCACAGCATCCCATTTCCCTAAGTCACTCCCTCCCATTTCAGTCAGTCACTCCCTCCCATTTCACTCAGTCACTGCATCCCATTTAACGGAGACAGTGAATCCATTTCCATCAGTCACCGCACCCTAATGCCCACAGTCACTGCATCCCATTTCCCTCAGTCACTGCATCCCGTTTCATTCAGTCACTGCATCCCGTTTCACTCAGTCAGTGCACCCCATTTCCCTCAGTCACTGCGTCCTATCCTCAGTCACTGCATCGCATTTCACTCAGTCACTGCATCCCATTTCACTCAGAAACGGCATCCCAGTTCACTCAGAAACAGTATTGCATTCCCCTCAGTCACTGCATCCCATTTCACTCAGCCACTGCATCCCATTTCACTCAGCCACTGCGTCCCATTTCACTCAGCCACTGCATCCCATTTCACTCGGCCACTGCATCCCATTTCACTCGGCCACTGCATCCCATTTCACTCGGCCACTGCATCTCATTTCACTCAGTCACTGCATCCCATTTCCCTCAGTCACTGTATCCCATTTCCCTCAGTCACTGCACCCCATTTCATAGTCACTGCATCCCATTTCCCCTCGTCACTGCATCCCATTTCACTCAGAAACGGCATCCCAGTTCACTCAGAAACAGCATTGCATTCCCCTCAGTCACTGCATCCCATTTCATTCAGCCACTGTGTCCCATTTCACTCAGCCACTGCATCCCATTTCACTCAACCACTGCATCCCATTTCACTCAGCCACTGCATCCCATTTCACTCAGTCACTGCATCCCATTTCACTCAGTCACTGCATCCCATTCCCCTCAGTCAATGCATCACATTTCACTGAGTCACTGCATCCCATTTCACTCAGTCACAGCGTCCCATTTCCCTCACTCACTGCACCCCATTTCACTCAGTCACTGCACACCATTTCCCTCAGTCACTGCACACCATTTCTCACAGTCACTGCACACCATTTCTCACAGTCACTGCATCCCAGTTCACACAGCCATGCGTCCCATTTCCCTCAGTCACTGCATCTCATTTCACTCAGTCACTGCATCCCAGTTCACACTGTCACTGCATCCCAGATCACACAGCCACTGCATCTCATTTCACTCGGCGACTGCATCCCATTTCACTCAGCGGGTGCATCCCATTTCACTCAGTCACTGCCTCCCACTTCACTCAGTCACTGCCTCCCATTTCAGTCAGTCACTCCCTCCCATTTCCCACAGTCACTGCATCCCATTTCAGTCACTCCCTCCCAATTCACTCAGTCACTCCCTCCCATTTCCTTCAGTCGCTGCATCCCATTTCACTCAGTCACTCCCTCCCATTTAAATCAGTCACTCCCTCCCCTTTCAGTCAGTCACTCCCTCCCATTTCAGTCAGTCACTCCCCACAGTCACTGCATCCCATTTAATGGAGACAGTGAATCCATTTCCATCAGTCACCGGACCCTAATCCCCACAGTCACTGCATCCTATTTCGCTCAGTCACTGCGTCCCATTTCACTCAGTCACCGCATCCCATTTCACGCAGTCACCGCGTCCCATTTCACGCAGTCACCGCGTCCCATTTCACGCAGTCACCGCGTCCCATTTCACGCAGTCACCGCGTCCCATTTCACGCAGTCACCGCATCCCATTTCACGCAGTCACTGCATCCCATTTCACTCAGCCACTGCATCCCATTTCACTCAATCACTGCAACCCATTTACCATAGTCACTGCATCCCATTACACTCAGTCACTGCAACCCATTTCATTCAGTCACTGCATCCCATTTCCCTCAGTCACTGCATCCCATTTCCCTCAGTCACTGTATCCCATTTCACACAGTTAGGGCACCCTATTTCACTCAGTCACTGCGTCCTATTTGCCTCAGTCCCTGCATCTCCTTTGCCTCAGTCACTGCATCCCATTTCACTCAGTCAGAGCATCCCATTTAACTGAGACAGTGTCTCTCATTGAACTGAGACGGTACATCCCATTACCTCAGTCACCGCACCCTATTTCCCAAAGTCACCGCATTCCATTCCCCTCAGTCACCGCATCCCATTTCACTCAGTCACTGCATCCCATTACCCTCAGTCACTGCATCCCATTACCCTCAGTCACCGCATCCCATTTCACTCAGTCACGGCATCCCATTTCACTCAGTCACCGCGTCCCATTTCACTCAGTCACCGCGTCCCATTTCACTCCGCCACCGCGTCCCATTTCACGCAGTCACCGCGTCCCATTTCACGTAGTCGCCGCGTCCCATTTTACGCAGTCACCGCGTCCCATTTCACGCAGTCACCGCGTCCCTTTTCACGCAGTCACCGCGTCCCATTTCACGCAGTCACGGCATCCCATTACACTCAGTCACGGCCTCCCATTTACCTCGGTCACTGCCTCCCATTTCACTCAGTCAGTGCCTCCAACTTCACTCAGTCACTGCCTCCCACTTCACTCAGTCAGGGCATCCCATTTAACTGAGACAGTGTCTCTCATTGAACTGAGACGGTACATCCCATTACCTCAGTCACCGCACCCTATTTCCCAAAGTCACCGCATTCCATTCCCCTCAGTCACCGCATCCCATTTCACTCAGTCACTGCATCCCATTACCCTCAGTCACTGCATCCCATTACCCTCAGTCACTGCATCCCATTACCCTCAGTCACTGCATCCCATTTCACTCAGCCACTGCATCCCATTTCACTCAGCCACTGCATCCCATTTCACTCAGCCACTGCATCCCAATTCACTCAGCCACTGTATCCCATTTCACTCAGCCACTGCCTCCCATTTCACTCAGCGACTGCATCCCATTTCACTCAGTCACTGCATCCCAATTAATGGAGACAGTGAATCCCATTTAACTGAGACAGTGCATCCATTTCCCTCAGTCACTGCATCCCATTTCCGTCAGTCACTGCATCCCAATTAACGGAGGCAGTGAATCCCATTTAACTGAGACAGTGCATTCATTTCACTTAGCGACTGCATCCCATTTCACTCAGTCACTGCATCCCATTTCCGTCAGTCACTGCATCCCAATTAACGGAGACAGTGAATCCCATTTAACTGAGACAGTGCATCCATTTCACTCAGCGACTGCATCCCATTTCACTCAGTCACTGCATCCCATTTCCCTCAGTCACAGCATCCCATTTCCCTCAGTCACAGCATCCCATTTCACGCAGACACTGCATCCCAATTCCCTCAGTCAGTGAATCCCAGTACCGTCAGTCACTGCATCCCATTACCCTCAGTCACTGCATCCCATCACCCTCAGTCACTGCATCCCATTTCACAGAGTACCTGCATCCCATTTCACTCAGCCACTGCCTCCCATTTCAATCAGCCACTGCATCCCATTTCACTCAGTCACTGCACCCCATTTCACTCAGTCACTGCACCCCATTTCACTCAGTCACTGCACCCCATTCCCCTGTCACTGCATCCCATTACCCTCAGTCACTGCATGCCATTTCCCACAGTCACTGCATCCCATTTCCCTCAGTCACCGCAACCCATTACCATCAATCACAGCATCCCATTTCAGACACTGCATCCCATTTCGCACAGTCACTGCATCCCATTTCACTCCGTCACTGCCTCCCATTTCACAGAGTCACTGCACCCCATTTCACTCCGTCACTGCAGCTCATTTCACTCAGTCACTGCATCCCATTTCACTCAGTCACAAAATCCCATTTCACTCAGTCACTGCATCTCATTCCCCACAGTCACTGCATCCCATTTCACAGAGACACGGCGTCACCTTTCACTCAGCCACTGCAACCCATTCCCCTCAATCACAGCATCCTGTTTCCACAGTCACTGCTTCTCCATTCCCTCAGTCACTGCATCCCATTTCCCTCAGTCACTGCATCCCATTTCCCTCAGTCACTGCATCCCATCTCCATCAGTCACTGCATCCCATTTCCCTCAGTCACTGCATCCCATTTCCCTCAGTCACTGCATCCCATCTCCATCAGTCACTGCATCCCATTTCACTCAGTCACTGCATCCCATCTCCATCAGTCACTGCATCCCATTTCCCTCAGTCACTGCATCCCATTTCCCTCAGTCACTGCATCCCATCTCCATCAGTCACTGCATCCCATTACCCTCAGTCACTGCATTCCATTTCACTCAGTCACTGGAACCTATTACCCTCAGTCACTACAACCAATTACCCTCAGTGACTGCATCCCGTTTCCACAGTCACTGCATCTCCTTTCCCTCAGTCACTGCATCCCATTTCCATCACTCACTGCATCCCATTTCACTCCGTCACTGGATCCCATTTCACAGAGTCACTGCACCCCATTTCACTCAGTCACTGCATCCCATTCCCCACAGTCACTGCATCCCATTTCACAGAGACACGGCGTCACCTTTCACTCAGCCACTGCGACCAATTCCCCTCAATCACAGCATCCCGTTTCCACAGTCACTGCATCTCCATTCCCTCAGTCACTGCATCCCATCTCCATCAGTCACTGCATTCCATTTCACTCAGTCACTGGAACCCATGTGATGGGATGTGATGGAGATGGGATGCAGTGACCTTCTTGGCTGGCTACTACACCTTTAATCATTGGGAAACTTACTAACCACACCTTCTATTTTCATATCCAAATCATTGCATCACTTCAACTCCCCCTCCCACTCCCTGGACGACATATCCATCCTGGGCCTCTTCCAGTGTCACATTCACACCACCCAGAAACTAGAGGAGCAGCACCTCATATTCCACCTCGGGAGCTTCCAACTCAATAGCCTCAATATGGACTTTGCCACCCTCAAAATCTCCCCACCCGCTAGCCTCATCCCAAGACTAGTTCCTCCCCTTATCCCTGCCTCCATGACCTGTCCGCCTTCTCTCCCACCTATCCACTCATCCCACCTCACTGACCAACTCCCACCACTGCTTGGAATTATTCTTCTTTTCACACTTCATCAGCTCGACGTTATTTCTAAAATCTATTTTCCAATTGTTGGAAAAAGTGAGATAAAGTAAAAGAAGTTACATTCTTACCACTCGGGAAATCTCTGAATATTATTCTGTTGAAAGGCCGCCAAGGAACGATGCAATTCTTGTGTCACAAACGCTGTGAGGGAGACATCTTTTTCGGTTCCACTAACTCCACCCTAAGGAAGACAAACCCACATAACATATCTAGCGACTTAAAGCATACTCTATTGTTGCCCAAGGTGGAGAGCTGGATGAACACAGCAGGCCAAGCAGCATCAGAGGAGCAAGAAAGCTGATGTTTCGGGATGAGACCCTACTTCAGAAAATTGGCGCTGGAGAATCTGAGATAACAAGGTGTAGAGCCAGATGATACTGCTTGGCCTGCTGTGTTCATCCAGCTTTACACCTTCTTATCTCAGATTCTCCAGCATCTGCAGTTCCGACTGCCTCTATTGTTGCCCTTTCACTTTACTGAACTAATATGAGCCAGCAGTTTTGTTTAGGCCCGTGTAATCTTACGGTAATTGGCCTGTACAAAATCCTGAATTAATTTTGATCGACTGACGGGAGAAGAGATGAATTTTATAGAAATTTTTGTTTTCTACCAATTTGCAGAGGGCATCGTGGGTGATTGAAGGACAGTGTTATTAGCCTCCAGGTCTGCGGACTGCATCGTTACCAACTTGCCCATTTGCATATACATACAGTATTCATGATGTACCAATGAAACATAATAAACCAATACTGCCTACTAAAAACAACCCTCACATATCAATGGAAATTTAAATATTTATCATAGAGTTTGAAGAATTGAATTCAATGATACAAAGCAAAAACCAGTGAAGATGAGTGCAGTTGGTCAGCACTTTTGCCACTAAGTGGAGGTTGGCAGTTTGAGGCCACCCAGGAACAAGCAAGCTCTGTCTAACTCCAAGGGCAGCACGGTGGCTCAGTGGTTAGCACTGCTGACTCACAGCGCCAGGGACCCAGGTTCGATCCCACCGTTGGACGATTTTCTGTGCGGAGTTTGTACATTCTGCCCATGCCTGCATGGGTTCCTGCTGGGTGCTCTGGTTTCCTCCCACAGTCCAAAGATGTGCAGGCTAGGTGTATGGGCCATGCCAAACTTGCCCATTGTGTTTAGGGATGTGTAGATTAGGTGTGTTAGTCATGGGAAATGTAGGGTTACTGAGGAAAGGGTCGGGGGATGAGTCAGGGTGAGATGCTCTTTGGAGAGTGGCCGTGGACTTGTTGGGTCAAAAGGGGCTTGTTTCCACACTGTAGGGATTCTATGATATGGAAGTATCTTTTGAAGTGGACATTCATGGGTATGCTGTAACAGAGACCTTGAAATACTGCACAACAAATATTTGGCACTAGACTGTCAATTCAGACATAGCATCAAAAAGGTCATGGAAGTTGTCACCGATAAAAAGCAGGATTGATGAAAATCCAGCAGGAAATGGTGTCAAAAGGCACTGTATCTTTTATTCATCTCCAGTTATTTTGTCCAAGGCACTGGATGCTGGCAGGATTGAAACATTTAAGAAATGCTTCACAAATCACATATAAGGACCTGCACATCTTTGAACAATGGGAGAAAACTGGAGCACCTGCACGTGAGTTTGCTCGCTGAGCTGGAAGGTCAGTTTTCAGACGTTTCATCACCATTCTCGGTAACATCATCAGTGAGCCTCCGACGAAGCCTGGAGCACCTGGCAGAAGCCCGGAGCACCTGGCAGAAGCCCCTCGCAGATGTGGGGAGGACGTGTCAATTCCACACGGATAGTGACCCAAGACTGGAATCTCAACTGGCTCCCCAGTGCATGAGCAGCTCGAACCACTGAGCAACTACCTTGCCCAGAAGGGGTTTTATAAGCGCATACTTTATTTCCATTAAGACAGATCCAATCCTCTATGTCCAATCAAAATAACATATTGTAGATATCATGACAACAATCATAAATGATTTTGAATAAGTAAATCAAAAAAATTGAAATTGTTTCCAAGCCTAAATACTAGATAAGGTGCAGTTAAGATGAATAGCGCAACAACAAAAAGGCCATATTTTATGTGACCATCGGTAACACTTGAAAACTTGCAACAATATAGTCACCAGTAGAGATCTGAAGTGGCTTGATGATGCACTCCTTCAGACACTGGAATGAAACTCCAAAGATCACAAATTCTCCTTCAATACCATGTTGTAACAGTGACTGCATCAACCTGTATTTATGGGCCTGACTGGAAACCCACACAACATGCATAAACAAAAAAATAATCTAAGGTGATAGGAGAAAAAATTGTATGTATGCAACGTCTTTGAAAAGCAATTATTTGCAGCGGCTGCAAGCCCATAAGGAATCTCGTTTCGCAGATTATATTCATTTGCACTGCAGGTCAGGCCAGTCAGAATCAGTTTTCGTTTCATGACAGATAACTAAAATGTCCATTACAATGAACTTTGGTTGATCAGAAGATTTTCAGTAAGGACTATGCCTTGTGTGAGCTGACGGCATTAGGGGATGGAGAAGGTACACGCACTGCTGGCATCTTGACACCATTGAATGAGCAAGCGTGGACGCAAAGGTTGTAACAGGTAACAATTGTACAGGCAATATCTTTTGAGCTCCTTCTGAGCAGGCCTGTAATACTCTAAAGCTGTGCCAGACCCTCACTTCCTCCACCTTACGTACGCTGCCTTTTCTTTTTGACAAGAAGCCCCTACGTACCCGTCATCCAAGGCTCCTTAATCTTACCCCTTCTTATCTGTCTCAGAGGAACAAATTTATACATCACTCACAACAACTGCTCCTTGAACAGCCTCCACATGTCTGCTGTGCCCTTTCTGTGGAACAATTGCTCCCAATCTGTTCTTCCCAATTCCTGTCTGATAGCGTCATAGTTTCCTTGACCCCAGTGAAATATCTTCCCCTGGTAACTGCTCCTTTCCCTTTCCATGGCTATGGTAAATGTGAGGGTCTTGCGGTCACTGTCGCCAAAGTGCTCTCCCACCACGAGATCTGACACCTGTCCTGGCTCATTGCCGAGCACCAAATCCAAAATGGCCTCCCTCCCTCGTCGGCCTGTCCACAAACTAAGTCAGGAAACCCTCCTGAACACACCTGACAAAAACGGCTCCATCCAAACCATCTGCACTCAAGAGGTTTCAATCTATATTGGGAAAGTTGAAGTCACCCATAACAACAACCCTGCTACGTTTGCACTTTTCAACAATCTGCCGGCCAATGAGTTCTTCCATCTCCCAACTGCTATTTGGGGTCTGTAGAAAACCCCCAGTGAGGTGACTGCTGCCTTGTTGTTCCGAACTTCCACCCACACTGACTCAGTCGACAAACCTTCCTTGGCAACCTCAGCCCATACCACCTCAGGAGACGAGTCCTCAAAGGTTCTTTCAGCCGCCGTTATACTGTCCTTGACCAACAAAGCCACACCTCCCCCTCTTTTACCACCTTCCCAGACCTTAATGAAAGATCTAAACCCTAGAACCTGCAACATCCATTCCTGAGATAATGGGAACTGCAGATGCTGGAGATTCCAAGATAATAAAATGTGAGGCTGGATGAACACAGCAGGCCAAGCAGCATCTCAGGAGCACAAAAGCTGACGTTTCGGGCCTAGACCCTTCATCAGAGAGGGGGATGGGGGGAGGGAACTGGAATAAATAGGGAGAGAGGGGGAGGCGGACCGAAGATGGAGAGTAAAGAAGATAGGTGGAGAGGGTGTAGGTGGGGAGGTAGGGAGGGGATAGGTCAGTCCAGGGAAGACGGACAGGTCAAGGAGGTGGGACGAGGTTAGTAGGTAGCTGGGGGTGCGGCTTGGGGTGGGAGGAAGGGATGGGTGAGAGGAAGAACCGGTTAGGGAGGCAGAGACAGGTTGGACTGGTTTTGGGATGCAGTGGGTGGGGGGGAAGAGCTGGGCTGGTTGTGTGGTGCAGTG
This sequence comes from Stegostoma tigrinum, assembly GCF_030684315.1. Taxonomy (NCBI): domain Eukaryota; kingdom Metazoa; phylum Chordata; class Chondrichthyes; order Orectolobiformes; family Stegostomatidae; genus Stegostoma; species Stegostoma tigrinum. Next base: position 338,532 of record NW_026728164.1, on the reverse strand, counting down.
GGGGGAGGGGATGAACTGGGCTGGTTTAGGGATGCAGTGGGGGAAGGGGAGATTTTGAAACTGGTGAAGTCCACATTGATACCATATGGCTGCAGGGTTCCCAGGCGGAATATGAGTTGCTGTTCCTGCAACCTTCGGGTGGCATCATTGTGGCAGTGCAGGAGGCCCATGATGGACATGTCATCAAGAGAATGGGAGGGGGAGTGGAAATGGTTTGCGACTGGGAGGTGCAGTTGTTTGTTGCGAACTGAGCGGAGGTGTTCTGCAAAGCGGTCCCCAAGCCTCCGCTTGGTTTCCCCAATGTAGAGAAAGCCGCACCGGGTACAGTGGATGCTGTATACCACATTGGCAGATGTGCAGGTGAACCTCTGCTTAATGTGGAATGTCATCTTGGGGCCTGGGATGGGGGTGAGGGAGGAGGTGTGGGGACAAGTGTAGCATTTCCTGCGGTTGCAGGGGAAGGTGCCGGGTGTGGTGGGGTTGGAGGGCAGTGTGGAGCGAACAAGGGAGTCACGGAGAGAGTGGTCTCTCCGGAAAGCAGACAGGGGTGGGGATGGAAAAATGTCTTGGGTGGTGGGGTCGGATTGTAAATGGCGGAAGTGTCGGAGGATAGTGCGTTGTATCCGGAGGTTGGTAGGGTGGTGTGTGAGAACGAGGGGGATCCTCTTGGGGCGGTTGTGGCGGGGGCGGGGTGTGAGGGATGTGTCGCGGGAAATGCGGGAGACGCGGTCAAGGGCGTTCTCAATCACCGTGGGGGGGAAGTTGCGGTCCTTAAAGAACTTGGACATCTGGGATGTGCGGGAGTGGAATGTCTTATCGTGGGAGCAGATGCGGCGGAGGCGGAGGAATTGGGAATAGGGGATGGAATTTTTGCAGGAGGGTGGGTGGGAGGAGGTGTATTCTAGGTAGCTGTGGGAGTCGGTGGGCTTGAAATGGACATCAGTTACAAGCTGGTTGCCTGAGATGGAGACTGAGAGGTCCAGGAAGGTGAGGGATGTGCTGGAGATGGCCCAGGTGAACTGAAGGTTGGGGTGGAAGGTGTTGGTGAAGTGGATGAACTGTTCGAGCTCCTCTGGGGAGCAAGAGGCGGCGCCGATACAGTCATCAATGTACCGGAGGAAGAGGTGGGGTTTGGGGCCTGTGTAGGTGCGGAAGATGGACTGTTCCACGTAACCTACAAAGAGGCAGGCATAGCTGGGGCCCATGCGGGTGCCCATGGCCACCCCCTTAGTCTGTAGGAAGTGGGAGGAGTCAAAAGAGAAGTTGTTGAGTGTGAGGACGAGTTCCGCTAGGCGGATGAGAGTGTCGGTGGAGGGGGCCTGGTCGGGCCTGCGGGACAGGAAGAAGCGGAGGGCCTTGAGGCCATCTCCATGCGGAATGCAGGTGTACAGGGACTGGACGTCCATGGTGAATATGAGGTGTTGGGGGCCAGGGAATTGGAAGTCCTGGAGGAGGTGGAGGGCGTGGGTGGTGTCACGGACATAGGTGGGGAGTTCCTGGACCAAAGGGGAGAAAATGGAGTCCAGATAGGTGGAGATGAGTTCGGTGGGGCAGGAGCAGGCTGAGACGATGGGTCGACCAGGGCAGGCAGGTTTGTGGATTTTGGGAAGGAGATAGAAACGGGCCGTGCGGGGTTGGGGAACAATGAGGTTGGAGGCTGTGGGTGGGAGGTCCCCTGAGGTGATGAGGTCATGAATGGTGTTGGAGATGATGGTTTGGTGCTCGGGTGTGGGGTCATGATCGAGGAGGCGGTAGGAGGTGGTGTCGGAGAGTTGGCGTCTGCCCTCGGCGATGTAGAGGTCAGTACGCCATACTACCACTGCGCCACCCTTGTCTGTGGGTTTGATGGTGAGGTTGGGGTTGGAGCGGAGGGAGCGGAGGGCTGCCCGTTCTGCGGGGGAGAGGTTGGAGTGGGTGAGAGGGGTGGAGAGGTTGAGGCGGTTAATGTCTCGACGGCAGTTGGAGATGAAGAGGTCGAGGGAGGGTAGGAGGCCTGGGGGTGGTGTCCAGGAGGAGGACTTGTGTTGGAAGCGGGTGAAGGGGTCAGTGGAAGGAGGGTTAGGTTCCCGGTTGAAGAAGTAGGCATGGAGGCGAAGACGGCGGAAAAACTGCTCTATGTCCGACCGTGACTGGTATTCGTTGATGTGTGGTTGTAGGGGGACAAAGGTGAGCCCCTTGCTCAGGACTGACCGTTCGTCCTCAGTCAGTGGGAGGTCTGGGGGGATGGTGAAGATTCGGCAGGACTCAGGGTGGCTGTCTCCTCTGGGGTTGCAGGCTGTGGAGGTTGTGGGCGGAGCGATGATGTCGTCGGCCGTGGGCGGGGTTCCGTCGGCCGTGGGCGGGGTTCCGTCGGCGTCGACCGTGGGCGGGGTTCCGTCGGCGTCGACCGTGGGCGGGGTTCCGTCGGCGTCGATCGTGGGCGGGGTTCCGTCGGCGTCGACCGTGGGCGGGGTTCCGTCGGCGTCGACCGTGGGCGGGGTTCCGTCGGCGTCGATCGTGGGCGGGGTTCCGTCGGCGTCGACCGTGGGCGGGGTTCCGTCGGCGGTGGGAGGATCGGGGTGGGCGGCAGCAGCTGAGGTGAGGGTGGTGTGTGGGCTGGAGGACCTGGACGTGGAGGTGGTGACTGTAGCAGCGGTTCCGGAAGTTCTGTGGCCGGCGGAGGCCGATGTGACGTCATCGGTGGGGTTTCCGGCCGTGTCCTCATGGTCAATGGCGGCGGGTGCATTGTGGGGGAGGGGCAGGGACAGAGTCGGGATTTGGGAAGCGCAGGAATCCTCTTGTGGGTGGCAGGGGCCAGTGAGTTGGTTGTACTTACGATTTTTGGTGTCCAGTAAAGCTGAGTGGAACTGGGTGTTCAGTCTGTGGATCCTGCGGAGGATAAAAAACAGCAGGATAAAAAACATCCATTCCTGACCCTGCTCTCTCCATGTCTCCGAAATGGCCACAACATCGAAGTCCCAGGTACCTATCCAAGCTGCAAGCTCACCTATCTTATTCCGGATACTCCCGGCATTAAAGTCATCACACTTCAATCCAGCTTGCTGTCTGCCAGCACACTCCTGTGACAGTGAGGTCCTGACCATGTCCTCCCTACGCTCATCCTCCTGTGTACTGGGACTACACCTCAGTTTCCCATCCCCCTTCTGAGCTCGTTTAAATCCACCCGAATGGCACTAGCCAATTTCCCACCCAGGATATTAGTGCCTCTCTCATTCAAGTGGAGACCGTCCTGTTTGTACAGGTCCCACCTTCCCCAGAATGAGCCCCAATTGTCCATGTACCTGAAGCCCTCCCACCTGCACCATCGCTGCAGCCACGTCTTCAGCTGAAATCTCTCCCTGTTCTTTGCCTCGCTATCACGTGGTACGGGTGACAAACAGAGATGACCACTCTGTTTGTTCTAGCTCTCAGCTTCCACCCTAGCTCCCTCAAATCCTGCCTGGCATCCCTATCCCTCTTTCTACCTCCGTCGCTGGTGCCTACGTGGACCACGACTTGGGGCTGGTCAACCTCTCCCCTCAGGACCCTAAACACACTATCCGAGACATCACAGACCCTGGCACCTGGTAGGCAATACACCAATCGTGAGTCTCTTTCGTTCCCGGAAAATCTTCTATCAGTCCCTCTAACTATTGAGTCCCCAATGACTATCACTCTCTTCCTATCCCCGCTTCACTTCTGTGCAAGAGGGACAGACTCTGTGCCAGAGACCTGCACCCTACTGCATGCCCCCGGTAAGTCGTCCCACGGAACAGTATCCAAAATGGTAGAGTTGTTTTTCAGGGGAGCGACCGCAGGGGATTTCAGGCAAACGACCACAGCGGAAGGTTCGTCAAGCTTCACTGGGTACATTTTTGGCTGAAGAAACATGTGTTTCAATGTGATCTAATGGAAGAAGCCATGGAGTCAAAGCTAAACATTTCGACAATAAGACAACCATTCTTAAAAGCAGCAGACAGCATGAAAAAGAAATGAGCTGCTTCAATATCCGGTTAAAATTTATGTGGAATATCAGATGGAATTTTCTTATTGACTCCATTCTGCAATCATGTCGAGCTAAAAATGTTAACTGCATTAAATCATACTAACCAGAAACGGACTTTGCAGTGAATGGTTTGATGATTTTCTGTATCTGGAACATCCCTTTTCCTTCTTGAACGAAGATCGTACCAACCTATGGTACCAAACTGTGAGTCAAACGGATGGGACTCGTAATCTTTAAATTCCTCATCAAACCAGTCTAATCGTATGAGTGACAATGGGAACTGCAGATGCTGGAGAATCCAAGATAATAAAATGTGGGGCTGGATGAAGACAGCAGGCCCAGCAGCATCTCAGGAGCACAAAAGCTGACGTTTCGGGCCTAGACCCTTCATCAGAGAGGGGGATGGGGTGAGGGTTCTGGAATAAATAGGGAGAGAGGGGGATGCGGAGCGAAGATGGAGAGAAAAGAAAATAGGTGGGGAGGAGAGTATAAGTGGGGAGCTAGGGAGGGGATAGGTCAGTCCAGGGAAGATGGACAGGTCAAGGGGGTGGGATGAGGTTAGTAGGTAGGAGATGGAGGTGCGGCTTGGGGTGGGAGGAAGGGATGGGTGAGAGGAAGAACAGGTTAGGGAGGCAGAGACAGGTTGGACTGGTTTTGGGATGCAGTGGGTGGAGGGGAAGAGCTGGGCTGCTTTTGGGATGCAGTGGGGGAAGGGGAGATTTTGAAGCTGGTGAAGTCCACATCGATACCATTTGGCTGCAGGGTTGCCAAGCGGAATATGAGTTGCTGTTCCTGCAACCTTCAGGTGGCATCATTGTGGCACTGCAGGAGGCCCATGATGGACATGTCATCTAAAGAATGGGAGGAAGAGTGGAAATGGTTCGCGACTGGGAGGTGCAGTTGTTTATTCTGAACCGAGCGGAGGTGTTCTGCAAAGCGGTCCCCAAGCCTCCGCTTGGTTTCCCCAATGTAGAGGAAGCCACACTGGGCGCAGGGGATGCAGTATACCGCATTGGCAGATGTGCAGGTGAGCCTCTGCTTAACGTGGGAAGTCATCTTGGGGCCTGGGGTAGGGGTGAGGGAGGAGGTGTGGGGCCAAGTGTAGCATTTCCTGCGGTTGCAGGGGAAGGTGCCGGGTGTGGTGGGGATGGAGGGCAGTGTGGAGCGAACAAGGAGGTCACGGAGAGAGTGGTCTCTCCGGAAAGCAGACAGGGGTGGGGATGGAAAAATGTCTTGGGTGGTGGGGTCGGATTGTAGATGGCGGAAGTGTCGGAGGATGATGCGTTGTATCCGGAGGTTGGTGGGGTGGTGTGTGAGAATGAGGGGGATCCTCTTTGGGCGGTTGTGGCGGGGGTGGGGTGTGAGGAATGTGTTGCGGGAAATACGGGAGACGCGGTCAAGGGCGTTCTCAATCACTGTTGGGGGAAAGTTGCGGTCCTTGAAGAACTTGGACATCTGGGATGTGCAGGAGTGGAATCCCTCATCGTGGGAGCAGATGCAGTGGAGGCGGAGGAATTGGGAATAGGGGATGGAATTTTTGCAGGAGGGTGGGTGGGAGGAGGTGTGTTATAGGTAGCTGTGGGAGTCGGTGGGCTTGAAATGGACATCAGTTACAAGCTGGTTGCCTGAGATGGAGACTGAGAGATCCAGGAAGGTGAGGGATGTGCTGGAGATGGCCCAGGTGAACTGAAGGTTGGGGTGGAAGGTGTTGGTGAAGTGGATGAACTGTTCGAGCTCCTCTGGGGAGCAAGAGGCGGCGCTGATACAATCATCAATGTAATGGAGGAAGAGGTGGGGTTTGGGGCCTGTGTAGGTGCGGAAGAGGGACTCTTCCACGTAACCTCCAAAGAGGCAGGCATAGCTGGGGCCCATGGCCACCCCCTTTGTCTGTAGGAAGTGGGAGGAATCGAAAGAGAAGTTGTTGAGGGTGAGGACGAGTTCGGCTAGGCGGATGAGGGTGTCGGTGGAGGGGCCTGGTCGGGCCTGCGGGACAGGAAGAAGCGGAGGGCCTGGAGGCCATCTGCATGCGGAATGCAGGTGTATAGGGACTGGACATCCATGGTGAAGATGAGGTGTTGGGGGCCAGGGAATTGGAAGTTCTGGAGGAGGTGGAGGGCATGGGTGGTGTCACGGACGTAGGTGGGGAGTTCCTGGACCAAAGGGGAGAAAATGGAGTCCAGATAGGTGGAGATGAGTTCGGTGGGACAGGAGCAGGCTGAGACGATGGGTCGACCAGGGCAGGCAGGTTTGTGGATTTTGGGAAGGAGATAGAAACGGGCCGTGCGGGGTTGGGGAACAATGAGGTTGGAGGCGGTGGGTGGGAGGTCCCCTGAGGTGATGAGGTCATGAATGGTGTTGGAGATGATGGTTTGGTGCTCGGGTGTGGGGTCATGATCGAGGGGGCGGTAGGAGGTGGTGTCGGAGAGTTGGCGTCTGGCCTCGGCGATGGAGAGGTCAGTGCGCCATACTACCACTGCGCCACCCTTGTCTGCGGGTTTGATGGTGAGGTTGAGGTGGAAGCGGAGGGCTGCCCGTTCTGCGGGGGAGAGGTTGGAGTGGGTGAGAGGGGTGGAGAGGTTGAGGCGGTTAATGTCTCGACGGCAATTGGAGATGAAGAGGTCGAGGGAGGGTAGGAGGCCTGGGGGTGGTGTCCAGGAGGAGGACTTGTGTTGGAAGCGGGTGAAGGGGTCAGTGGAGGGAGGGTCGGGCTCCCGGTTGAAGAAGTAGGCGTGGAGGCGAAGACGGCAGAAAAACTGCTCTATGTCCAATCGTGAGTGGTGTTGGTTGATGTGTGGTTGTAGGGGGACAAAGGTGAGCCCCTGACTGAGGACTGACCGTTCGTCCTCAGGCAGTGGGAGGTCTGGGGGGAAGGTGAACATGCGGCAGGGCTCAGTGTGGCTGTCGCCGCTGGGGTTGCTGGCTGTGGAGGCTGTGGGCGGAGCGATGAGGTCGTCGGCCGTGGGCAGGGTTTCGTCGGCGTCGGCCGTGGGCGGGGTTCCGTCGGCGGTTGGAGTGTCTGGGAGGGCGGCAGCAGCTGCGGTGAGGGTGCTGTGTGAGGTGTTGTACCTGGAAGTGGAGGTGGTGACTGCAGCAGCGGTTCCGGAAGTTCTGTGGCCGGCGGAGGCGGATGTGACGTCATCGGTGGGGTCTTCGGCCGTGTCCTCATGGTCAATGGCGGCAGGTGCATGGTGGGGGAGGGGCAGGAACAGACTCGGGATTTGGGAGGTGCAGGAATCCTCTTGTGGGAGGCAGGGGCCCGTGAGTTGGTTGTACTTAGGATTTTTGGTGTCCAGGAAAGCTGAGTGGAACTGGGTGTTCAGTCTGTGGATCCTGCGGCGGACAAAAAACAGCAGAGGTCCTTTGCAGGTCTGCGAGAGGGAGGCTCTGAGCTGGGGCAGGCTGGATTGCAGTGTGTGGAGGTGCCGGCGCATGGCTGCGAGTGCCTGTTTCAGGAGTCGCAGGGAGAAACGCTTCTGAAGGGTCTGAATATTCTGGGTGTAGAGGTGGTCACAGTTGGGGCAAAATTGGGAAGGCTGAAATGTAGACTGTAGTCCATTGGGGATGATCCGGTTCCGTAGGCTGGTGCTGAGGAAGGTGATGTGGCTGTGGTACCTGGTTTGCTTCATGACATGGTGGAGCACTTTCAAGGCCGAAGAGATTACAAGAGAGTTGGAATGGGAGAGAGATTCCCTGAGGTTGGTCCGGAGGGAGGAGGGTAACTTCTTCAGGTTAGGCATCCCTGGAAGAGGCTTCGCAGTGAGGTTAAAATTGTATCAGTGATAATGGGAACTGCAGATGCTGGAGAATCCAAGATAATAAAATGTGAGGCTGGATGAACACAGGAACTCAGGAGCACAAAAGCTGACGTTTCGGGCCTAGACCCTTTATCAGAGAGGGGGATGGGGTGAGGGTTCTGGAATGAATAGGGAGAGATGGGGAGGCGGACCGAAGATGGAGAGAAAAGAAGATAGGTGGGGAGGAGCGTATAGGTGGGGAGGTAGGGAGGGGATAGGTCAGTCCAGGAAAGACGGACAGGTCAAGGAGGTGGGATGAGGTTAGTAGGTAGGAGATGGAGGTGCGGCTTGGGGTGGGAGGAAGGGATGGGTGAGAGGAAGAACAGGTTAGGGAGGCAGAGACAGGTTGGACTGGTTTTGGGATGCAGTGGGTGGAGGGGAAGATCGTATGGTTCTGTGCAATAAAAGAGAAAGAATAAACATGTGTCCCACAATTTTGCTGATGTTTACGAACAGAATGCTCAAATTCTAAAAGTTTGAGCTGGCCTGTCTGCTTCCTCCAGCCTGTTTGAACTGTTCCATTCAATGTGAAATTTGTGATAAGTTTTAGCACACAGGTCTATTTGATCTGTGCCACCATCTTCTATTAGTCATACATGCTTTTCCCCTCTTCCTGTAATACATTGTTTGAAGCGTTCAATGAGATTTTGATTTTAAATCTTATCGTCATGTTCTTTTGATTCTCAATCATCAATGAATCTGATGTCGCCGCCATTCCATGCAGTGCACAGCACGTCAAACAGGAGTCTTACTCTTGGCATGAGCACTGAGGTAGTATGGGGTCACAACTGTCTCATAGTTCGGAATGAAATTCTATATACAGGGTTATGTAGAGTCATGCAGTTAATTTTATTTGACATGCTATTTCTTTTCTTCACAAATATGCTGGATTTAAAGTGATCTTCACCCTCATTTAAAATGAATCCAATATCCAACCATCTGTAAAACTGGCATATCCAAAATGTAATTTGAGTTTAGTGTTACACAAATATATTACTTTTATAAAAATTATATTCGAGTCAACATTAACATTTCATTCCCTGACACCGGGTGTACTTACTTTCAAACTCCAATTTTCCCTCGGTATCAACGGAGAGGTGAGCCTTTTTGCAAGCACCGAAAGTCTCCACCAGTTTATGGTAAAACTTGCGGAACTGTAAGTTTCACAAATATGTTCCTATTAAACACTAATTCCTATTGAAGCAGTATGAAGCTAAATTCATTCAACTGGACAGTAAAAATGGTCAAGATTTTTAAAGCAAGCAACTATTTTGTAGTCACTCTTTGAACTAAATTCCATCTTGGTGTGTGAGAGTCCATAGGTTCCTCACTCTCAACGAACCATTCAAACTGTCATGCAATTACTGAAACACACAGACAAAAAACATGAATGTTAACAGTCACTAAGATTTTGAGAGTGATTTGGAATTCATATTCAATACCCGCTGGGGGAAATCTGTTCCAATCTGGATAGTACTCACTTATCACCATCCCACCTACCTTCCCCAGCACCTCCTCCCCCTCCACAATGTTTGTTTCTGAGCTTCCTTCCACCCTCCATTTCTCAGGAAGGGTCCTGACCCAAAACCTCACTTTTCTTGAGCCTCTGATGCTGCCTGCCCTGCTGTGTTCCTCCAGCTCCACAATGTGTTATCTCAGACACCAACATTGGCAGTTCTTACTATCTGGATAACTCATTCTCACCTTGCAACAAGTGATTCTTCGTCATTTTCTTTTCAGATTACGCATGTACATGTATATACATAAATTTACATACAACACTTTTATGCCTGAACCACTAACCTAGAGGATATTTTAAAAGAGTCTCTTCATATCTGCATGAAAGAGAAATCATCAAGGTCATAACTTTCATTTTAGGAATAACTCGAACATTCAAAGTACTCACAGTCAGTGTCCCATTTCCTTGACCAGTCAATTTGATGTGAATCTTTCTTCCAAGTGGAAACTATAACAACAATTATATTTGAGAATCAAACTCTTCATTGCATCACCAATATTTCCTTGTCTGTTTGAAACATAAGATCACGAAATAATCATGGACAGATTGGCCAACAGTGTAATTTAATGTGTGTTATGGCAACTCAAAATCTCAACCATTGAAGTGATCTTTAAAAAGCTGCTGTCATACAACAGAGCACTTTTTGAGATGCAGTGATGAACATACTTCCTGAGATGCAAATAATATATGCCGAATTAATTCCAAAGAATAACTTTACAATTAAAAAGAAGCTAAAAATCTCTTTACATTGTGATGCTTGTCAGATTGCTATTAGTCAATGGAAATCGTTCAGAACAATTATTTATTCCCAGATGAAAAGGAAGTGTATACATTTCATTTTCACATTTCATCCAAGAGAGAAAAAAAACACCCTGATGAATGCATTGTCAAACCAGAAGACTCACTGAAAAAGTCATTTGCACCATTGATTTTCCTACATCATTCGGTGAGGTCATGGTTGATCTCATTACATTTATCATGATACAACATTTACACCAAACCCTCCGTATAGCTAATACATTGCAATCCAAGTAACATCCTGGTAAATCTCTGTTTCTCTGTCATGCCTTGTCTTTCTAAATAATTTGGAGTCATCTACAAATTTAGCCACAGCACATGCACCTCTTTCCTCCAAGTCATTAATAAACAAGCACAAGAGCTGTGGTTCCTTCAGCGCTACCTCATTTCTTACTGACAAGCCAACCCTGGCATCTCTGTCCATTTGTATCAGAGATAATGGGAACTGAAGATGCTTCAGAATCCAAGATAACAAAGTGTGGATCTGGATGAACACAGCAGGATGAACACACAGAAGTAGAAGGGTCTCGGCACAAAACGTCAGCTTTTACGCTCCTGAGATGCTGCTTGGCCTGCTCTGCTCATCCAGCTCCACACTTTGTTATCTCTGTCCATTTGCCTGTTCTTTCTATCGGACATGAATCATTGGCTATTTCGTTCCTAACACTTATCCCCTAACAACCACCTCTCTGTGATACCCAGAGTGATGTATCTGTCAATTTCAATCTGCACCACAAACTCATTCACTTTGTTTCATACACTCCCTGCAATTCAATACAAGATCTTCAGTCTGGCATTTACAGCCACCCTTCTTATCTGCTGCACCTGAAGTGAGACTCCTGACCATTTCCATACTTTTTGTCCTATTACTTGCTCTGGAAACTTTGCTGAGCGCTTACCAGCTTCTAACTTTTTCCGTAATTTTCCATGCAACTGCGCTCACCCACTCCACACTTGTTATTTTAACGCCCTACCCCCAGACCGAGCTCTGTATTTTGCCAGGAGACTTGTCCCAATATGATTCTCGTCGAGCCTATAACACCAGAACGACTCCCTCCTTCCCCATACCGATGCCAATGTCCCATGAATTCAAACACATTTCTGCCATGCCACCATTTGAACAATGCATTTACATCTTTAATTTTGTTCACACCGTGCCAAATTGCTCAGATAGTAATCCAGAGATTATTACCTTTCTGGTTCTGCTGTCTCACCTCAGCGCTCATAATCCCTCAGCAGAACCTCTTTCCTCTTTCTTCCATATCAATGGTACCTGTGTGGACCACAATAGCTGGATTTCTACTCCTCCCACTTCAAGTTCCTTTGTAGCCGAGATGGAATTTCCTGAATCTGGGCACCAGGCAGGCAACACTACTTTTGAGACTCTCGATCCTAGTCACAACGAACAGTGTTCATTCCCCAAACTATACTACCTCTGATTATAACTACATTTCACTTTTTATCCCCTCTTGAATGTCCCCCTGTACCACAGTGCTACAGTCAGCTTACTCATCTTCCCTATACCCTGCACTCTCATCCACACACGAAGAAAGAATTTCACAGCTGTTAGATAAGATCAAAGGCCAAGGTTCCTTCTGCACTACATCCTGGATCCTTCCACCTGCCCTGTTCTTTGTCACAGTCTCACGTCCCTGGCCACTGACCGAGTTTCAGCGAGTTAATCTAAGGTGTGTGACTGCCTCCTGAAACACAGCATTCCCTGGTAACTCTCCCCCGCATGATGTGTTGATAGGTCAAAACTGTGATTCCAGTTCATCAACCCCGAGCTGGAGTATGGGGTCTGACCACTCCCCGGTCATGTAGATACAAATCATCATCTGGCCCGGCATCTCCATTTCAATTACCTAGATCTTAATTTGATTTAAAAACATTCTGGTCTTTTAGTTTATAGCCTGTAAATATTTCTCTGATTTACTTTCAATCTGAAAGCTACCGATAATAGATTCTTAAACCAGTAGCTATCACCAACCAGTGAACCTGGTTCACCCTCTGGGTCCCTGATTCTGGCTTCAATTTACCCTGTCTCAAAAAAAATGCTTACGAACTACGAGGCAAATAAGTAAGCAAATGGCACCTCTTACACTCTGCACTGACTTACCGCATTGCCACCAAGTTCCCCAAAATATATATTCACTTGGTGCATTTCACTCGAGATGTGATCTCTCCTTCCAGAACATGCAAAGCACACTGATCCAAAGCAATACACTACCTTCAAAACCTCAGCTCTCAGCTTATTACTTTTGAGTACATTCTCAAATGCTTTCTCCAAGTCCAAACACAACACATTTACTGGTTTTCCTCTATTAATTCTCCTTCCAAAACTTCCTCCAAAAACCCATCAAATTAGCCAGACATAATTTCTCTTTCAGCAGGCTGTGGTGATTCTGTTTGATTAGATTATGATTTTCCAAATGTCCTGCTACTATTTTCTTCACAGTTGATCACCACATATTTCCAACAATAGATGTTAGGCTGGTTCGGTTGTAGTTATCTTCTTTTTGCCCCTCTCCTTTTTAAATAGGTATGTCACATCGGCATTTTTCCAGCCCTCAGATGCTTCTCTCGAATCTAAACCTTTTTGGGAAATTACAATCAATGCATACACCGACTCTGAAGCTCATTGTTTAGAATCTTAGAAAGTAAACCATCACGGCAAAGAGTCTAATCTGCTTTTACTCCATCAGATTGTCTACTACAACTTCTCTCATGGTAGTGATGGTGTGGTAGTGATGTGTTTAATTCCTCCCTGTATTCTGTAGTAATAAGGGGATCCTTGAAGTATCTTCCACTGTAAAGGCGAGACTTTTCTCATTATCATTGTTTCTTGATTTCAAAATTAACCTGGCCATCTCAGCCGAGCATATAATTCATGGCATTACCTCTAAAACCTTCTCTGCTAAAGTGTTCAATAAATTGCTACAACCTCAAAGAAGTAATTCTTCCCCTAAATTAATAGGCAACCAATTTGAAAATGTGGCCTCTGGTCGTAAAATCTTTCACAGATGAGAGTAATCTCTACGGATATACGGCATCAAGCCTCTTAAGAATCTGAAATGTTGACAAAATAAGTTTTTTTTCAATCTTATAAACTCCAATGAACGTAGTCCCAGCCCGCCCAACAGTCCTAAGCATGGCGATTCCCTCCGCCATTTCCAAAATCAACCCAGTCAACATTAGGTGTACGGCCTCCGCAGCATTCACTCTGTGGCCGTACACGACTTATAAGTTACCATCCTGCTGCTACGACTCTACTTCTATTTGTGATGCAGTCCTCTGTCCATCCTGACATACTACCTTGAACACATGGGCTCTTTTCTTTTGAGACACCTTACGAGCTGTACCTATTCAAATGCTTTGTTGAAATCTCAATGTACGACATCAACTGGTGGTCCTTCATCAGTAATGTTTGTTTCCTTCTCAAAGCACTGTAGCAAGTTTGTCAAGTATTATTTCCCCTTTATAAAAGGATGCTACTCTGTAGGATGTTATAGCACACTAAGTACCCTGTTATTTCATCTTTCATTGCCGGCACGAACATCTACCCAGGTTGACCTAAATTGGCAATACTGGCTTGCTATTTTATCAAAGTATTTTTCTAATAATGGTGTTCTGTTCACAATCTTTTAATCCTCTGAGAATTTTCCACAATCTAAGGATTTTTGCAACATTATCATCAGTGCCTCCACTGTATCTGCAGCTGCATTGTTCAACATGACAGGATACAACTCATCATACCCCTTGGATATTTTCTCGACTGATTGGAGTCATGTTTGGAATTCTGTGCAGTGACATTCACTTTTAACAGTTTGCTAAATACTACCAGGAACAGAAATTGTGATCCAGCTGCAACTAAACTAAAGCTTTCAGCACAGAAGAAAATCTTTCAATTCATTATGAATCTAATAACTCCTGAAAAGGGCAATACAATTTGCCTCAGTCCATAATGTTCTTTCTCCAACATGCTGTGATACACTATCTGTATTTCTTCAAATTTACCACAGAATCTGTTTCAATCACCCTTTCAGCAACACGCATGACAACAATTCGGCATTTTTAGTCCCCCTGTAGCCTCCGTTTCACATGTGCATTCTTGGATGATTATTTATTTGTGTGCCTGCTTTATTGCTCAAATGGATAAAGGTAAATTGGTGTTCTTTGGTCATCAGAACTATTGCCTCCTCACTCTCATCTTCCTTGTTTTATCCCTCTGCTGGAATATTTAATTTGTCGACATATCTGAAATATGTTGTTGTATGGATTGGGTTTTGTGCCATTTCATTCCCCAAAGACCATCTACCGATGCTGTTGCTTGTTCTCACAGATATTATCTTGCAGAGTGGAAAATGCAGTTTGAAAGCAATGGAACATTATTGATGAAGAAGTTGATGCATAAATTGCTGTGATCTTCTAAACTACAAACTACAAACATTCCCCCTGCAGGCTGACCCAAGTCTGCAAGACTAGGTCATGATCCAGTCTCCTTTTATCGTATCCTTCTGATCTTACATGCCATGGGATCATCATTGCAGTGTAACAGAAATGTTGATCATGGAAATTTATCATTATTTTAATAAATAATGGCAAATTTTCAACATCTTGCAAGTGTATGAAGGCTCAATCTCGTGACACCTTGCCTGCTGCACAAAAACATTCTTACACTGCTTTCAATGTTAGGGCTCAAACAAAACACAATCATTACACAAATGCATCAACACACTACTTTCAATAGGATCTGGCGCAGGCTTGGAGGGCCCAAGGGCCTGCTCCTGTGCTGTAATTTTCTTTGTTCTTTGACCAGATAAAAAGGAAAACAGAGGTGTATAACAGTCATCAAGGGAACAAGAGTCCCTGTAGATGCACTAACGTCAACCAGGCCAACATCCCCAGCACTGAGGCACTGACCATCCTCGATCAGCTACAATGGGCTGAACACTTCATCTGTATGACTGACACGAGACTCTCCGCATGTTCTCATCCCAGCTTCAAAAGAGCAGGCGAGACCCAGATGTGCAGAGGAAGCACTCGGTGATAAACTCAAGGCCTCAATGGTGAAGTGCAACATTCCTGCAGACACCTGGGAATCGCCGGCCTAAGACGGTCCAAAGCCTGAAGAGCACCTGGGAAGGCATCAAACCCTTCGAGGCTTGCCTTTGGAAGCAGCGGAAGCCATGCAGCCACACCAACACCTCCCTCACCCCTTCCCACGACTGCCTTCTGCCCCGAGTGCAACAGAGCCGACGGTAGCTGCATCGGTCTGTACAGCCGGCGATCAATTCAGCCTGAGAGTGGGAGAGTGTCATCCATATCTGTGAGAAACCACCATGATGATGATGTATAGTGTGCAGGGGCATCTCGTCATAGCAATTCAGAGAACAAATACAGGGCAACAGAACACCGGTGACCAAGATTAGGATTAGGGAGAATCTCACAATCTTCTACAAGTGTCTCTGAGGGAAAGAGAAAACCCAGGGAAAACCAGGTCTCATTAGGGATGAAGAGGCAAATGAATGGTTTGAACTGGAGAGCAATTGTCAGGTGTTAAATGAGAACTTCACATCAGCTTTTACATGTGAGAAGGAGCACACAATTCCCGAGCAGAATTAACAGAGACTGGGGAGATGTTAGGTGTTTTGGTGAATTTAAAATTGGACAAATCCCAGGTTTGGATGAGGTGTATGCCAAGATGCCCAGGGAGATGAGAAAAAAAATTCCACTCGCCCTCATACAGAGCTTTCAAAAGTACCAAAGGACTGGAGAACAGGTAACATAGTTCCACTTATCAAAATGCGTGACAAACATAAAGCAGAGTATTACAGACCGGTGAGTATCACATCAGCAGGTAGGAAAATATTGGAGAAAATTCTGAACGGCAGACGTAATTTCCATTTCAAGAAGTGGGGTCTGATCAGTGACCGTCAGCATAGCTTTGTCAGAGGGAGGTCACGCCTCACAAACTTAGATGATTCTTTCAAAGAGGTGACAGAGTGTGCAGATGGGAGTTGATGTAGTGAAAATAGATTTCAGCAAAGACTTGGACAGGGTCCCAAATGGGAGCGTGGCAAAGAAGGTAAAGCTCGGGGGGTCCAGGAAAATACAGCAAGTTGAATCCAAAGTCACAGATTGGTCAAATGGGCAGGTCAGTGGTAGATGGAATGTTAACCCTGATCAGTCGGGTAATGCAATTTGGACAAACTAACAAGGCAATGAATCATTCAAAGAAATGCCAGGACACTAGGAAGGTCAGAGGAATGGCGTGACGTTGGGGTGCTTGTCCACAGATTCCTGAACATGGAATGGCAGCTTAAAAGGACAGTTCAGAAAGTATATGGCTCAAGAGCTGTACAGGAATTTGGTTAGGCCCCAGCTGAAGTGCTCAGTGCAGTTCTGGTCTCTCCATGAGAGAAAGGAGGTGTTTGCATTTGAGCATGTGTGGAGGACATTCATCAGGATGTTCTGAGGGGGTGAAGCATTTTAACTCGATGGAGAGTCTGGATAAGTTTGCGTTAGCAATAACTGCCAATGCTGGAGTCTGAGATCACACAGTGTGGAGCTGGAGGAACACTGCAGGCCAGGCAGCATCACTGTTGCCGATCTCTGATTAAGGGTCTAGGCCTGAAACATCAGCTTTTGTGCTCCCGAGATGCTGCTTGGCCTGCTGTGTCCAGCCAGCTCCACACTTTGTTCTCTTGGATTCTCCAGCATCTGCAGTTTCCATTGTATCTAGCATCACTGTTTTATCTGGATAAGGTTGGATTGTTTTCTTTCGAGTAGAGAAGGTTGAAGGAGGTCCTGAAAAAAATTGTTTAGATTAATATGGGTATAGGCGAGGTAAAAAGAAGGTCCATAATGGGGTCGGTCGGGGGGCGGTGGTGGGAGAGGAAGAGATACGTACATTGAAGCTAAAAGCTCAGAAGGAATTTCAGGAAAGAAAAGACACCCAGAAGGTGCTGGGGGTTGGAATTCATTGCCTGGGACTTCAGTTGAGGTAGATAATCTTTTCACATTAAAGAAAAAGGGTTGGTACAGCACATAAAATGAAATAACATTCAAGGCAATTGGCCTATTGCTAGAACATGAGCCGAATGTCAACTTAGTGTGGCTTCAGTGGTTACAGACACAATGGAATGAAGTGCCTGTTCAATTCTGTAGAATTCTCTGATTCTATGATTCTGGAGCAGGCGACAGTGAGTGGACAGCACGGGACAGTTCACCGATCTTCTCCTTTATCCATCTTCTATCTGCGTCCTAACTTCTCCCTATTTTTTACAGAATCCCCTTCTCCTCCCCCATTTTTGAAGAAGGGTCTCGACCCGAAACGTCAGCTTTCTTGCTTCTCTGATGCTGCTCGGCCCGCTGTGATCATCCAGTTCTGCACCTTGTTCTCTCAGATTCTCCAGCATTGGCAAGTTCCTACTATCTCTTGAGGAAACTTACTTGTTTTTGCACCCAAACTGTGGTGAGAATGTGGAACGCACCGACTGTGTGGGTGGTAGAGTCAGAAACCATGATAACATTGAACAAGTCTTTGATTGGGCATTTGCGATGCCAAGGCATACAAGGCTCTGGGTCGAGTGCTGGGAAATGTGATGAGAATAGTTCGGGACTTGCATCTTGTGAGGGCACATACAATTCGCTGAAGGGTCTGTTCCATTGCCATAGCACTCTATTATGCTGTCCCTCAATGATCCTACGACAAGTAAGTGAAGGTTTCCAGAAACAGATAGTTTTCAAGGACAATGCCAAGAGGAAAAGTGATGCACAGGCAAAGTGCATCTTAGAATTTAATAAAGGATTAACACCATTGAAGAACTGGAATTTGTGCCAATGCACCAAACCTGCAGATGAAAATGCAGTGTCCAGTTTGATTGCAAACAGCAACAACCACCAGTTAGTAACATGATCAATGGAAATATCTGAATGCCTGCTGTTGTGATCTCAAGCATTTACCTGCGTCGAGTGAAATCCACCACCATAGTTCTGTTGCATCGTTGGCCACCTCGCAATCCGTGTTGTATAGTCAATATCATTCCTTGACAATGCTTGAAGCAAGGCATAAGCAGTGGTTTCCACAGTCATCGCAGAAGCCCGTGCTGCTTCAATTGGATACGGCTTCTCGTCCTCCAACAATGGAGGCTTTCCAGGAACCAACATCAGAATCTGTCATTTGAGAAAGGGATTAGCTGAGAATAAAGTTTACATCATATAGATTTTTGTTTGCATTTCACCAACACAAGAATGGTTTTCTGGTCAAGATCCACCATTGTCTCACCACTGATGTCTATAACATTCTCCATACTTCCCACTCAGTGATGGGTCCTTTTGTTTGGGAAAAATAGGCACCTTCGAATGCAAATGAATCAAGGTGAGCTTTAGTTTCTCATCAGGCTACATGGCAGTTATTACAAGATGTTACGAACAAAAGGTGAAGAGGCAGATGAAACCATTCATCGCATCAGTCTGGATGATCTTCTTGCCCTCATCCTGAGGAGGCATCACAGATCTTTACTTACACGCAATTCAAGTTATTTCATGCAATGACAAGACTGAATGTTCTGGATACTGCAAATGCCATGGCACCTGGCAGCATCTGACAAACTGTATTGGAACAATGTGCCCCAAGGTCAGCACACCAACAGTAAATGTTTTCCAGTACATTTTTAAACACTTGCGACACTCACATTTCAGAGAAAGATGACCTATCATGTAATAGTCAGACAAATTGTGCTGACCAATTATGGCCTCAATGTATTCTCAATCATCAGCAAAGTAATGCAACATCTGGATGACAGTGCTGTCAAACAGCTGCACACTAAGGTTCAGTTTACTTTTCGTCATGCCACACTTCTCGTAACCTCATTCAGGAGTTACCACAAATATGATCAGCGATCCTGAGCTTGAAAAGGAAGGAAAGTGCAATCTGTCATTTCCACCAAGCCAACTTCTGATTGAATGTGGTGTGAAGCAGAGGAATAGAAAATTGAGTCAGTGGCATTCATTGGATACCTGCACTGGTTGAAGTCATGTCTTCATTTGAACCAAATTGGAGACATGAATGTTCATTGAATATTGTCCAGGTGTCCAGCAGAATTCATGACTTTTCCAACAGTGAAATCAACAATGAGAAAATACAGTGAGACTTGGACAACGATCAGGCTGGGCCTGATAAACGATAAGTAACATTTGCACCACACAAGTGCTAAGCAGCAATCAGCTCCAACAAGAGAGAATATGACCATATCACAAAATTCCATGTCCTTACCTGAACATAATCCTTACATTTATTTTTAAATGTACAAGTGCTATCCAAGCCATGCAAGGCTATGCGCCAGGTGTTGGAAATGAGGTGAGAAAAATTCACTGCTTCTCTTTGACTGTCACAGAATCCGTGAGCTTAAGAATTTCATTCTCCTGTATTGTAGGCTACTGAGGTGCTTGGCTATCCACTTCATCAAGGTTAACACTGATCTAAAACTAAACTGGGTCAGTTATCTAATCAGCAGTAGCCAGGTCCGTGGTACAAACCACCCTGCTGTGGAACAGGGTCAGGCAAATCCAAGTGAGTGATTGTGGTTGGAGGCTCATTCGTTGGGGGCATGGTGTCTGTCGCCACATTTGAGACACCAGGGCTGTGTGTTGCTTCCCTGGTGCAAAGGTCAAGGACATCTCTGAGTGGTTGCAACAAATTCTTAAGGGGGAGGGTGAGCAGCCAGAGGCCATTGTCCACATTGGTACCAATGACGTAGGAAGAAAGAGGGATGTGATCCTGTGGACTGTGTACAAGGAGTTAGCAAAGAGGCTGAAAGGCAGGACCTAGAGGGTAATAGTTACTGGGTTACTACCAGAGCCACATGTTCGTGAGCTAAATTATAGAAAGATAGGTGAGATGAATGCATGGTTAAGGAGCTGGTACAGGGGCCAGGGTTTCAAGTTCATGGATAACTGGGTCCACTTCTTCGGCAAGGGGTGACCTGTGTAAGAGGAATGGGTTGCACCTGAACTGAACGGGAACAAATATCTTCACACGGAGGTTTGCTAGTGCTACTTAGGATGATTTAAAGGCTGGCAGGCAGCTGGAAACGAGAGCAGCAGGTCAGCAAGTCGATGAATTGATAGCAGGTACATGTTAGGACCAATAAATCAGAAAAGAATGGCAGTCAGAGACAGGTACATGAACATGATGGCACAAACAAGCTGACGTATGTTTCTTTCACTGCAAGGAGTATTATAGCTAAGGCAAATGAGCTTAGAGCCTGGATCAGTACATGGGACTCTGATGATGAGGCCATTACATGGGTTTGGTTGAGACAGAGACCGGACTGGTTGCTCAATGTTCCAGGGTTTCATTGTTTTCGAGAAGATAGAGGGGAAGGTAAAAGAAGGAGGTGCTCTCATAACCTGTGGGAAATGTGACATCTGCACCCAGAAAGGACATTCTGGAGGGCTTGCCCACTGAGGCAATATAGGTAGCATTCAAAAATAAGATAGACACAATCACTCTGATCAGATTAAACTAATAGCCTGCTCCCCTGTTGCCACTGACACACTGAGGAACAAATATGCAGGCAGCTTGTGAAATGATGCACTAACTCAGAGTTGTCACAGTCAGTGAATTTAACCTCCACGGTATTGACTGGGACTCCCTTACAACAAGAGTTTAAATGAGGCCGAATTTGTTAAGTCTATCCAAGAGAGTTTCTTGACACAGTATATGGATAGAAGATGGGCCATGCTGGACTTTGTCCTGGTCAGGTAACTGGTGAGAAGGGTGGGAAAGCATTTTGGAAATAGTGATCACAACTCCTTCAATTTTAAGATTGCTATGAAGAAGGATAAGTCAGGACCTTGGGGGAGAGTAAATTATATCAATTTTAGGTAGGAGCTGGGGAGTGTTAATTGCGGGGAGCTGTCACATTTGCCACATGGGAATTGTTTAAAGGCCTGCTTATGAGTTTAGGATCAGGAAGGAGGAAGGACAAGGATGGCAAGGTAAAAGACCCTTGGATAATTGGGGAGGTTGTGAAGTTAGTCAAATGGGCAAAAAACAGAAATATGTCAGGTTTTGGAAGCTAAAATCGAACAGGGCCGACATAAAGAAAGCAGAAAAAGAAAGGGTGATGAAATGACCTTGGCAAGGAGGGTTAAAGGAAATCCCAAGGCATTCGATGCATACATCAAAAACAAGGGGATAAATAGTGAGAAAGTAGGACCATTCAGGATAAAGGAGGGAACTTGTGTACGGAAGCAGAGGATATGAGCAAGATCCGAAATGAGGACTGTGCATCACTATTCACTCAGGCGAAGGGTGTGGAGGATAGTGGGATTTGTGTGGAGCATGCTCATATGACAACAGCATTTTGAGATCAAGAAAGAGCATTAAGGTGGATAAGTCCTCAAGACCCAATGGTATCTACTCAAGGATTTTGAGCGAGGTGAGAGAGGAGATTGTCGGGGCATTCAGCAATATCTTTGTATCCTTGGTAGCCACTGGAGGGGTACTGGAGGACGAGCAAGTTGCTAAATGTTCTTCTTCTGTTCAAGAAGGTAAATAGGATCAATCCAGGAAACTATAGACTAGAGAGTCTCTCATCGTTCATTGGGAAGCTATTGGAGAGAATTCTTAGGGATTGTATTTACCTGTATTTGGAACAGCATGGCCCAATTAGGGACAGTCAGCGTGGCTTTGTGCAGGGCAGGTCATGTCTTACTAACTTGATTGAATTTTTTGAGGAGGTAACTAATGTGATCATTGAAGGTAGAGTGGTGGATATTGTTGACATGGATGTTAGCAAGGCTTTCAACAAGGTGCTTCACCGTAGGATCATCCAGAAGATTAAGATCCATGGGGTCCGTGGTCACTTATCTGCTTGGATTCACAACTGGCTTGCCCAGAGAAGGCAGAGGGTGGTGGTGGAAACGTGCTTTTTAGGCTGCAGATCCAGAACTATTGTGTTCTGCAGGGATCTGTACGGGGACCTCTGCTGTTGTGGTATATATATAAAATGACTGAGGTGACAAGATAGATGGATGGGTTAGTAAGTTTTTAGACGATAGAATGATTGGTAGAGTGGTAGTTAGGGTAGAAAGTCATAAAAGGATACAGAAGGATATAGATCCGTTGCAGAAATGGCAAGTGAATTTTAATCCATTAAGTGTGAAGTGCTCCACTTTGGGAAATTAAATGTTAAGGAAAAATATACAGTTAATGGCAGGACCCTGAGCAGCATTTGTGTCTACAGGGATCTTGGGATTCAGTTCATCGCTCCCCGAAAGGGGCCACACAAGTTGATAGAGTGGCAAAGAAGACGCATGGCATGCTTGCCTTTATTAGTTCGGGAATCGAGCACAAGAATCAGGATGTCATGTTCCAGCTTTAGAACACTTTGGTTAGGCCTTAAGTATTGCACTCTGAAGAATTGTATCCAATTCTGGTCGTCATGTTACAGGAAGGACGTGGAGGTTTTGAATAGGGTGCAAAAGAGGTTGCCTGGATTTGAGGGCTTGAGCTAGAAAGGAGAGGCTGGAAAGACTCAGACTGTTTTCTCTGCAGTGGCAGAGGTTGAGGGAAGACTTGATAGAGGTTTACAAATTTGTGACATGCATGGACAGATTCTGACTGTAACCCTTCTCCCAGATTTGAAATGTCTAAAACTGGGGGCATGTATTTAACGTGAGAGCAGGAAAGTTCAAAGGAGATGTCAGAGACAATTCTTATATACAGAGAGTGGTAGGAGTCTGAAAAGCACTGCCGGGGTGGCTGTGGAAGCAGATACAATAGGGCCGTTTAAGACACTTTTATATACGTACATGAATATACAAGGAATGTAGGGATATGAATCAAGGACATTCAGAAGGCTTTTGCTAAATTTGGCATCATGTTTAGCACAACATTGCATGCCAAAGGGCCTGTTCCTCTGCTGAAGTGTTCTTGGATCTATGTTAATCAATGTGACTGGAACCGTAGATCAGAGACAATAGATTCTACGGCAAGTAACTCACTTTGGACTTCTCAACATCTGTCCACTGCCGATAAACTCCAAATCCGGGTGTCAATGAAATACTCTTCACTCAGCTGAACGAGTGCGACTCCGACAACACTATCGATAAACGACAGCAATGCAGTCAAATCATCCCACTGATTGATCCCCCTTCTTACGTAAGGATATAGGAAAACAGGTAGGCCATTCAACCCTTCAAACACTTTCTGCCATCCAATGAGATTATAACTTAATTGCGGCCTACCTCCATATTGCCTTTGGTCCATATCCCTCAATACTGTTTTTCCTTTCGGTCGAACTGAAAATTTACAATTAACAATGGATCGAGAATGAACTGTTGTTTGAGATGGGGAGTTACAATGAGACAATGCACCAATTCATCAAACTCCTTCCACAGTACCTGATAATTGTGTGAACCCTACCACCCAAAAATATTTAAACAGCAGCTCCAGAATCTGCATGTTCCCTGTCAAAATCAGCAGAATCCTGGATCTGGAACTGTATGACTGTTACTTCATTTCCACTGAGTAAAAGCAATTCATCTCCTGTCCTCAGTATTTCATTAATATATTCATACCACGTGCATTGCAGCTATTCAACAGGCCAATTCTCCACAACCTTCTCAACAGCAATTCTGGATGGATAGCAAATGCAGCCCAAGAAAGCAACATCAATGACATGCTCGTGAATTTTAAAAATTATCATGACAATATTTGCGGATTATAACAAATCTCAGACTTCATGACGTCAAAAAATCCATTCTCCCCCTCTCCCCACTGCTTGGATGTGCATTCATGATTGTGATTTACAAAGAACAGCAACTAATTTGAAACAATTCACTTGCAAAAATAGAACAAAAATCTAGTTTTGTGCAAAACCGATGCGAAACAGATAGTAGCGGATCGCGAAGGGGACTGTTGGAGAATGCAGAATATAGACAGATTGGAGAGTTAGGTGGAGAAATGGCAGATGGAGTTCAATCCGGGTAAATGCGAGGTGATGCATTTTGGAAGATCCAATTCAAGAGCGAACTGTACGGGAAATGGAAAAGCCCTGGGGAAAATGGATGCACAGAGAGATCTGGGTGTTCAGGTCCATTGCACCCAGACGGTGGCAACGCAGGTCAATAGAGTGGTCAAGAAGGCATACGGCATGCTTTCATTCATCAGACGGGGTACCAAGTATAAGAGTTGGCACGTCATGTTACAGTTTTATGGGACTTGGGTTCACATTTGGAATATGGCGTACAGTTCTGGTCGCCACATTACCAATAGGACGTGAATGCTTTGGAGATGGTGCAGAGGAGGTTCACCAGGATGTTACCTGGTATGGAGGGCACTAGCTCTGAACAGAGGTTGAGTAGATTGGGATTATTTACATGAGAAAGACGGAGATTGAAGGGGGGGACCTGACTGATGTCGACAAAATCATGAGAGGTATAGACAGGGTGGATAGCAAGAAGCTTTCTATCTCAGAGTGGGGGGACTCAATTACTAGACGTCACAATTTCAAGGTGAGAGGGGAAAAGTTTAAGGCATATGAGTGGAAAGTTCTTTATGCAGAGAGTCGTGGGTGCCTCAAACGCGTTGTCAACGCAGGCGTTCGAGGCGGCACAATAGCGTCATTTAAGATGTATCTAGACAGAAACATGAATGGGCAGGGAGCAAAGGGAACAGATCCTTGGAAAATAGGTGACAGGTTTACATAAAGGATCTGGAATGGCGCAAGCTTGGAGGGCCAAAGGGCCTGTTCCTGTGCTGTAATTTTCTTTGTTCTTTTCCTCTTTGAAACAGTTTGAAGGCTGGCTATCAGCTAGACAACAGCAGCGATCCCTGGGATTCGTCATTAGAAACATGAAGGAGTTTCCAACATCAATTGGACAGAGAGCGTATATGAAGATTCAAGTCACTATTTCATCTACAACTTTCCACTCACACCGGTGAAATGCCCTTTCAGAACTACAGTGCATGTTAGTCCAGAACCTGCTGCACTCAAGCCACTTCCATTTTTCCACTTCCTGAACTACAATTTGATCCCTTCATTTCCTGCTTTGTTTGCTTTTATGTTTTTCTAGTCTTGAAGATTTCTACAGTACAAATTTACAGTTGCCCTATTTTAGAAGGATATTTTTAAGCAAGAGTGGGCACAGAAGAAATTTACCAGATCATTGCTGAGCATGGAAGGTTTCAGTGATAAAGGAAGGTTGGGTCAGCTGGAACTTTTTTCACTGGAGCAAAGGGGGATGAAAGGTGACCTGATCGAGGTTAATAAATAGGACAAGGCTGGAGGGATATGGGCCAGGAAGAGGCAGTTGGGACTAGTTTAGTTTGGGATTATGTTGGACCTAAGGGCCCATTTCCACGCTGTACGACTATGACTCTATAAAATAGGCTGACAAGGTCAAGTAGCACATACCGTACCAAAACGAGAAAAAAAAAAGCACAGCATCCCCTTCAAATTACATCTCACCACAGGACAAGTTAAGGCCAGGCTACTACATAGAACAAACATCAACACTGCATCTCAAACCTCCAGTGGAATTGAATAGTTTTGCATTTATCTTGATAAGTCAAACCACATTCTGTTCTCCAACCCTCTGGTACTTCCCTTGTGAGAGGAATTGAAAAACTGGTCAGGGCCACTGAGATTTTCTTTCTGAGGTAACAAGGTGCAGAGCTGGATGAAAACAGCCGGCCAAGCAGCATCAGAGCAACAGGAAGGCTGACGTTTCAGGCCTAGACACTTCTTCAGAAATGGGGGAGGGAGAGGGGGTTCGGAAATAAATAGGGAGAGAGCGGGAGGCGGATAGAAGTTGGATAAAGGAAAAGATAGGTGGACAGGAGACAGACAGGTCAAAGAGGCAGGGATGGAGTGCAGGTGGGAAGTTAGGGAGCAGACAGGGCAGTCCAGATAGGACGAACAGGTCAAGGGGGCGGGAAGAGGTTAGTCGGTAGGAGGTGGGGGTGGGGCTTGAGGTGGCAGGATGGAATAGGTGGGTTGGTTTTGGGTTGCGGGAGCAGGAGGGGAGATTTTGAAGCTTGTGAAGTCCACATTGATACCACTGAGCTGCGGGGTTCCCAAGCGGAATATGAGGCGCTGCTCCTGCAATCTTCAGGTGGCACTGCAGGAGACCCAGGATGGAAATGTAATCTGAGTATTGTGAGGGAGATGTGAAACGGTTCGTGACTGGTAGGTGCAGTTCTTTCGTGCATCGGTGACTTGCAAAGGTCCCGAAGCCTCCGCTTGGTTTCCCCGATGTAGAGGGGCCACAATGGGAACAGCGAATACAGAATATCACATTAGCAGATGTGCAGGTGAACATCTGCTTGATGTGGAATTTCTTCTTGGGGCCTGGGATGGGGGTGAGGGGGGAGGTATCGAGGCAGGTGAAGCACTTCCTGCAGTTGCAGGAACAAGTGCCGCGTGTACGGGATGCTGGGGGGGAGTGTGGAGTGCATAAGGGAGTCACCTAAGGGTGGGGAGGGAAAAAATGTCTTTGGTGGTGGGGTCAGAGTGCAGATGGCAGAAGGGGTGAGGGGTGAGTTGTGGGAAATGCGGGTGACCCAGTCGAGGGTGTTTTCGACCACTGCGGGGGTGGGGGTTGGGGGGGGGGGAGTTGCGGTCCTTGAAAACTAAAACTTCTCTTTCAAATCCTCCCACCTCCTATAGACAAAGTGGGTGGCCAGGGTATCCACATGGGCCCAAGCTATGCCTGCCTCTTTGTAGGTTACATGGAACGATCCCTCTTCCATACCTACACTGGCCCTAAACCCCACCTCTTCCTCCGTTACATTGATGACTGTATCGGCGCCACTAATGTGGTAGCTGCATCCGCTGTTCCCATTGTGGCCTCCTCAACATCAAAGAAACCAAGCGGAGGCTTGGGGACCGCTTTGCACATCACCTATGCTCACTTCACACTAAACAACTCCCCCTCGCAGTCCTCAGATGACATGTCCATGCTGGGCCTCCTGCAGTGCCGCAATGATGCCACCCGAAGGTTGCAGGAAGGGCACTTCATATTCTGCTTGGGAACCCTGCAGCCCAATGCTATCAATGTGGACTTCACAAGCTTCAAAATCACCCCTCCCCACAACTGCATCCCAAAACCAGCCTAGCTCATTCCCGCCTCCCGAACCTGTCTTTTCTCCCTCCTATCCCCTCCTCCCACATCAAGCCCCACCACCATCTCCTATCCTCTTGATCTTTGGCCTTGATCTTTGAGTCCTCATTTTCTACAGATTTAGTCCCAGAGGGCTGCAAATGTTGTGCCCTTGTTCAAGAAGGGCAGGAGAGATGACCCAGGTGATTATAGACCAGTGAGCCTTACGTCTGTTGTCGGAAAAGTTTTGGAAAGGATGAGAAGAGATTTAGGATTTCTAAACATCAAGCAAGCACCAATTTGATTGGAGATCGTCAACATGGATTCGTCAAGGGCAGGTCGTGTCTCACAAACCTCACTGAGTTTTCAGAAGGTGACCAAGCATGTGGACGAGGGAAGGGCCGTTGACGTGGTGTACACGGTCTTCAGGAAAGCCTTTGATAAGGTTCCACGTGGTCGGCTATTGGAGCAAATATGGACGCATGGGATTGAGGGACATTTAGCAGTTTGGATGAGAAACTGGCTTTCTGTAAGAAGGCAACTAGTGGTGGTTGATGGAAAATATTCAGCCTGGAGTCAATTCGCTCGTGGTGTGCACAAGGATTTGTTTTGGGACCACTGCTGTTTGTCATTTTTATAAATGATTTGGATGCAGGCACAGGTGGATGGATTACTCAGTTTGCAGGTGACACTGAAGTTGGTGGAGTGGTGGGCAGTGTGGAAGAACGTCGCAGGTTGCAGGGAGACTTGGATAAACGGCAGAATTGGGCTGAAAGGTGGCAAATGGAGTTCAATGTGGATAAATGTGAGGTGATTCACTTTGGGAAGAATAATAGGAAGGCAGAATACTGGGTCAACGCAAAGATTCTGGGCAGTGTGGATGTGCAGAGGGATCTTGGTGTCTATGTACATAGATCCCTGAAAGTTGCCACCCAGGTTGATGGTGCTGTTAAGAGGGCTTACAGTGCGTTAGGTTTCATTGGGAGAGGGAATGAGTTCCGGAGCCAAGATGTCACACTGCAACTGTACAAAATGCTAGTGCGGTCTCATTTTGGAATATTGCGTGCAGTTCTGGTCGCCCCATTACAGGAAGGATGTGGAAGCATTGGAAAAGGTGCAGAGTAGATTTACCAGGATGTTGCCTGGTCTGGAGCAAAGGCCTTATGAAGAAAGGCTGAGGGGCTTGGTCAGTTCTCATTGGAGAGGAGAAGACTAAGAGGGGATTCAAGAAACACATACAAGATGATCAGAGGATTAGATCGGGTGGAGAGTGAGAGTCTTTTTCTGAGGACGATGACATCAGCTGGTTGAGGGGGCA